>NC_091159.1:53535411-53702911 GCF_040958095.1 Procambarus clarkii
TCTTAATACTATGTTTTGTGCCTAAATTTTTAAAAACTGTCCCCCCCCCCAGCACTAGTCAAATTATATATAGAGATCCATTCTAGACAATTCTGACTGCTTAATCCTTAAAAAGTGTCGCTCGGTTGTCGTGCCAATAGTTTTATGAAACTGGTTCTCTCGCAATCCTGTTAACTATATTTCTCTTTGGGAAGTTGTGCAGGTCTTTGTGCATTATACATCAATGAGCTTAAAGCAGACCTATAACACAAACTATGAGATGCATAACACTGAAAGCTCTCGAGTCATCTTCAGAATCTCAAACTAATTGAATTCTATGCCTTTTCTGATAGTTGTTTACATGTGAGCACCGGTAGTGCAAGTGGAGTATACAAAATGAGTGAAATGATCACGTCTAATATGCAGAGTGAGAACGACTGGGCAAGCACAAGGTGAGCTATTGGGTATTTGTGTCAGTGTGTCCCTTAAACTCGAGAGGGGTGGGTGGGTGGGGTTATTTTGAGACTCTAAAAGTGGTTTGGGGTCTTAAATAATCCATAACTACTAATGTCTGATGTAACTTGTATTGTTAAATGGAATGTGATTTTTGTTAATTATAATAACTTCTGTATAAAATTTGTGTGGATCCCATACCATGTTAAAATTGGAAAGCGTGACTTTGTAAATAGATTGGCTAATGAGGCTTGCACGAAAGAAAGCACAGACTATGGCTTTGGACCATCCAATGCAATTATTAAAAACATACAATAGAGATTACCTCAGATGTAGAAGAACTAAGAAATGCCCAAAGACCTCACAGGCAACAGTATTAATAGCCATGTCAACTTATGTAATAACAGGTATTTGTATGGTCAGCACAGTAGTCGGTGTATGATGTAGTCATGGCGCGAATTTGCCTTAACTATTGGGCACATGTGGCAGGTTAGTGAGGCTGCGTCGCTGCCACAATATTCAGCTTGGAAACTGTGGCGAGCCATTATTATTAACATCTTTATTGACAAAATTAATTACAATTTTGCCTAATCTGAGGATTTTGATAAAGCCTTATTAAAGTGAGGATAAGGCCATGAAACCATTTACTTGCACACTGTACAGGTATTATTGAATATGAAACCGTAAAAGATTTTAGTCCTCGTCGCCTATTGTACAATCGATTATGAAACGATTTAATGTATTCTGGTATATTGGAAGGCATCCTAACAGTTTATCCTAGCTTGTCCATTTTAACGAATGAAGAACGAAAATTATATTATTTATTTTTTAAGCTGCATCTCTTATGAATCCATTCCAGCCTTGTGTGGTAGTGAACACTTGTACAGTTACATTTACATATTCGTAAATTGAAAAATGTATAATATCTGATGTAGTAGATTGTAACAATGAAATATATGCGCTTCAGTTTGCAGTTCAGACCAATTGATCCTCTGCATTGTGTAATCCTCTGTCATGTGTGACAGTGAATACCAGCGTCAGCCTCACTGTAATAACACCTAATTACCCAGATTAGGCCAAATTTTGCATTAATTTTATCAATAAATAATAATGCGGTGAGCAAGTCTAAATTTCATTTGCTTATCATGCATACCTCTCCTAAGAGGCTATTTTTGTAATTTAAAGGTAAATATTAATATGAAATGTTATGGGCGAGTTCCCGAGACTATCATGCTCTTCCTGTATAGACTATGCGACACAGTGGTGGCCAGGATCAGGTTGGGTTACCGTTACCTGTGGCAGGTGGCTACAGGTGACGGGTCTCTCAATCCTGAGCACTCCAGGTGCAAACTCTGTGAGCAGGAACTACGGCATGATCTCCCGCACTACATCACCGAATGCCCAGTTATTAGACCTTTCAGACCCGTTGGCATGAGGTACCTGGAGCTTTGCAATTACTTCATTCACTCGTGTTCTTGAAGATATCCTCATATTGCACCCAAAATTTGCCAGTGCAGGCTACTGAACATGTGGCCCCTGTATGACTATCTTGGGTGATGGGGACTTAGTATCACTGCTGCCTTATTCTCTCGTGTGATCATGATATCTTCATAATGCACCCAGTCTCTGCCAGTGCAGACCACTTATCACATGCCTCTGTATGACTAACCATCCTGTGTGATGGGGATTTTTTAGCATCACGTAGATAGCTTTTTGACACACTGTACTTCCCGTCATAGGGCAGCTGCACAAATGCAGATGTACCACGTATATTAATAACAAAATTCTCCCAATGGGTAGTTTTCTTAGCACCATGACCTCTTGGCAGACTATGTAACCCTTCACATAGTGAAGGGCAACACTTAAATGCAACTGTACCGAAGATGGTCCATACAAAAAACACCGGTGTTCTTGAGGACATCCTCATAATGCATGTCAAGTGTGCCAATACAGACTACTGATCACATGCCTCTGTATTTCAAGACATCCTGCGAGATGGATTTTTTAGTGGAAACAGTAACGGCACAAAACGTGTATCAAACTGCGTGATTGGTGGTCAGGATTGGGTCACTTCGTTACCTGTGGCGGCAAGTGATTTACCTCCCATCCTGAGCACTCTAATGTGTAAACTGTGAGCAGGAACTGCGAGCATGATCTCACTGATTTATCACATGTCCAGTCATTAGATTAGGCCCTTCACAGCATATAGACTTTATCCCCTCTTGTTGCCGAGGATATCCTGGTCCAGAGTGTACCAGTGCTGGCTCACTGACCACCTGCCCTTATTGAGCCATTCTGCGAGATGGTTAGCCCTGGACCTCTGTATGTTGTGCAAGTTGTATCTAGATTTTAATACTCTTGTTATTTTATATTTTTTCATTTAAAACAATATTTTTCTTATATTAAATTGTTTAATTATATTAGAATTAAAATTAATATATTTTTAAAATATTTTCAATTTATTTTCAATTATTCACACATGTCATAGACATCTCCACCCCAACCAGTGTCAATCACCCACAGAGAAAGTGTTTATCTTGCCCCCACACACCCCACCAGCTTCCCCCCCCACACACCCCACCAGCTCCCCCCCACACACCCCACCAGCTCCCCCCCACACACCCCACCAGCTCCCCCCCACACACCCCACCAGCTCCCCCCCCACACACCCCACCAGCTCCCCCCCCCCACACACCCCACCAGCACCCCCCCCACACACCCCACCAGCTCCCCCCCACACACCCCACCAGCTCCCCCCCACACACCCCACCAGCTCCCCCCCACACACCCCCCACACACCACCGACCAGGTAGCCCCGGACCCGTCCACATCTGGTCTGCAAACCCTCTCATAATCACAGACTGGGAGGCAAGTTAAGTGCGCGCGCTATTTTAAGAAGGTAAGAGTGAAGGTAACTGCAGATGTATCCCATACGAGACACCTCTTATTTATCCACCCAATCTCAAAATATTTTTTGCTGCAGGATATCTGTAAGCACCTTGATACTAGACACCTAATAGATAAGCGGATGAAAAACCTGATAGCAGGATAGTGGTTGATGCGCTCTAAACTGTCGGCTACAGATACGATCATCGGCCTTTTGAATAACTATTTGCAAAATCTTAATTGTCAGTAGAAGATGGTGTTGTACGACTGGGAGATGCGAGTAGCAGATACATAGCAACATCTGCAGCGGTGTTGGCGTACGTCCACACAGGAACAGTCTTGTTTACTAACAGTGGGGCTCCCTGCGTCCCCTGGACGTGACGGCCGGGCCCGCTAGTCACAACAATGTTCCCAGCCTGCTTCCCGCCCGCGTCTTCCCGAGCGCTCCTCCTGTGTGTGTGTGCTTGTGTGTTGTCTTGTCGCGTGTTTCCGCCTGCCTCAAGTACTCTTCACATCACGGGGATCACTTCCTCCGCTAGATTGGTGTTATCAACGTCGTATTTCTCACTCGCGTCGTCGCGGCGCTAATAGTGTGTGATTTTCAGTGGCATTTAGACCAACTTGCTGTCTGTGAGTGGGCGTCGAGTAGGGTAAGCTGGGATGGGCGGCGACAGAGGCTTGGCATTGTCAACACTAAGCTTCTCCCCCCCCCCCCACCCCCTCATCCCTCCTCTCACTCACGTGGAACGGCTGCCATCCTTGGTGGGTACAGAACCATCCTATAGGCACTAACCTACGCGTGTGTGTGGGAGTGATTTCCGGCTATTGGACTCTGCCACTCCGGTCTGCAGTTTGGTGTAACTACTCTCATAGCTCTTGGACTGGGATGGGGCTTGCTTCCACTCTACAACATAGTTCACTGCTCTCGCCCTGAATGAGTGCTTCCGTATCACCCCCGCGATTCGTTGATCTTTCCTTTCCTCTCTTGTTGTCATGCTTCCTGGCATTAAACATCTTGTCGCTGTCCACCTCTTGTGTGTCGACATCTTGTATAAGAGGTGATCATGTCTCCTCTCTCGAGTGCGTTATGTGAGCCTGTGTTCATTTACTTGGTTTCAGTTGCCTGGATACTTTACCGTGGCAGATGTGTATAACTTTCAGTTCTTAAAGAACACAAGGTCTGGGCTACACACACAGACACAGACAGACAGAGCCAGCCTATATATATATCCCAGTACCGGCCTTCCATCAGTAATGTACCAGTCTGTCCTGAGGTTTCCCAGCGTCAAGAAAACGGTCAATGTAGTGTCCTCTCCTAACCTACCAGAGGACCCAAAACAGAAAACGGGAGAGGACGTCACTTTTGCGAGCCGCTTCCATTTTCTAGTACGACAATCTTTAACTTTGTGTAACTCATACAAACGAAAAGCGACGTTCTTTGTAGGAGGACAGGTTGTAGGAGGACATGTTGTAGGAGGACAGGTTGTAGGAGGACAGGTTGTAGGAGGACACGGTGCATTTGCGGCTCGAGTGTGTTCCTGTTTAGGTCTGTTAAAAAAGTTTCGCAGATCGGGAAGTTTCACGTATGTTGTTGATGTGTTTGTGCTCCTCGGGTAAAGACGCGGTGTGATGTCTGCCTCTGAGCTGTTCTCTCTCTCTGACGTGGATGGTCTCAGTCTGAAGCTGGAGTGTTTGGCTCTCCCATTCCTGGTTCTAGCTCCAGTACTCTTCATTGACCTGCGTGAATTATAGACCATTTAGCTCGCGAGATCATTTTATGCGGCTCCCGATTGTTCCCCGCCAAACTGTGCAACATTGTAGTTATCTTTTCCTGCCATCAGCTTCGCATCATCTAAGAACAACATGTACGAATCTACTAACTCGAGCACTCTACCTGCACCTGGTAGACGGTAGATACATCCGCCCCTGCTGGACGCCTCACCATCCCTGTTCTTACCTAGTTCCATGTGCTCGCTGCTCAGCCTAATAATTTTATAAGAGTTGTGGTCCAGGACGTTGTCAGGCAGTTTGTACACGTGTGTACATTTATAATGATCAATAGCAGCCCGATAATAATACTCTGAACTTCACGTTACTGACGTAATGCTTTATTTTAGTCACTATTAAAGATCTGTTTTCCTTAAATGGAACAAACGCGCACTTGCGGGGCGTGGAGTTCTACGGATACATTACCACTGTACAATACGTCTCTCAACTAGTTAATAGCCACCCCCACAACCACCTAACCCAGCTCGGGGATATATTTACACGTCGTATAGTCCCATGGATGTGACGCCTCTATACCAAGAATGACATGAAAGGCTTTGTGGAGAAATAGTAACATAGAATTAAGGCACAAGAATAATGTAAAGTCCAGGAGGAACGGAGAGTGTAAGAGGCCACCGGTGAAGGACGGGGAACCCAAAATACATTCTATCGTGTGCAAAATCTAAAACAATTTTTACAGATAACGGCAAAGGAATTTGTGAAATATTGAGGATACAGTTTGATTCCAGTTTCAGTGAACCCCTCAACACACTGAAGATTGATAATCCAAATTAATTCTTCGTGATACCATCATCAAATCATATATGAGATGTTACCCCCGAGCCCACTGGACTTTGCAGTAGTCATAGACAGCATATCCATGCTCTCTGCACCAGACCCAGATTCCTGCGATTCTGTATTCACCAAGAATTGTCAAAAGTACTGTCAGGCCCTAATCATCACCGGGAGATGGATGGAGTCACAGCAGAGGTGCAATGGGGCACGCTGAGTGCTGTCAACATTAAGGGCCCAACACTGTTTAACTGTCTATACACATGAAGGGAATAACTGGCCGACCTCTCATGGTGTTAAAGAGTACTTGACAAACGCCCCCAGTGAATACCTGATAACCATGAGACTGCGAGCAGCGGCGTATAACAGCCTGGTTAAAGACCGGGCCGCGAGGACATTGACCCCCGGAACCACCACCAAGGTAGGCCTTGTGGAATCCAACAGCGATCCCCCACATTGATCGCTGCTAGACAATGTCTCGCTGGTCGCCCACCTTCCTGCCTGCCAGTCCTCTCGACTGCCTGCCTGCCTGCTGGTGGTCCATCTTGCCTGCGTCATGACACTGGCGGGAGCCGGCCCGCTCACTCCTGAATGTGCTCCTCGGGACAACCAGAGGGAAGCAGTTCTTCTCAAGAGTGGCTCGCTAGAGACGGCCGTGGTTTGTTGTTACAGACAGTGGGACCTTGGCCCACGGTGTAGGTGTGATTACACTATCGTGTGTGTGTGTGTGTGTGTGTGTGTGTGTACCTAGTTGTGCATGCGGGGGTTGAGCTCTACTCTTTCGGCCCGCCTCTGTCAATAAACTTTCTATTACTACAACTGCTTTTTTTCCCCACACCACACACACCCCAGGAAGCAGCCTGTGACAGCTGACTAGCTCCCAGGTACCTATTTACTGCTAGGTAACAGGGGCATAGGGTGAAAAACTCTGCCCATCGTTTCTCGCCGGCGCCCGGGATAGAACCCGCGACCACAGGATCACGTGTCCAGCGTGCTGTCCGCTCGGCCGCTGGCTCCCTACCGGCTGTGTGTGTAAGAAAGACCGCCTCACTTAAGAACAAGCAAGCAAACCAGGAAGCAGGGAAGCAGACGAGGAGGTAGACGCAGGGAAGCAGACGCAGGGAAGCAGACGAGGGGAAGCAGACGAGGGGGTAGACGCAGGGAAGCAGACGAGGAGGTAGACGCACGGAAGCAGCAGGAAGGAGCGCACTTGGGTTCACTATATCGGGGGAGCCTTCACTTGGTCCTGTAATAAAGTATCACCACAAGACTAATCCCAGGAAAGTCATTGGCCACTAAGAACGACAGCTGAGCGGCTTGTTAACGTGCTGTGTTGCTGGGTGTTCCGGCCTGGCGCCGTGTGGTGGTGGTGGCGGCACCCCGGGTGCCTCACTTCGTGTTGTTCTCGCGGAGTAAAAGCCTACAAAATCGAAGCTATTTACTGGATATAAAAAATTAGATGCACGCTTTCAAAACAAATAGGAGTCTGCGTCAGTAGGTTAGTAAGAGTTGGTGTAGGTGTGTGGGGCTCAGCTTAGGAGGATAACTAGGGTGGCTGGCAGGCGAGGAAGTAGAGGTGCTCAAGACTTCCTTGCTGGCAGGAAGGCGGGGAAGAGCTTTTACGATATTTGAATGCACGAGGAGCATTGTGCGAGGTAAGGCTGGGTTATCTGTGAGCCGTTGGAGGCCAGCCCTTGGCCTCTGGGCGTCCACAAGGGCCAGGGTGGAGGCCAGCCCTTGGCCTCTGGGCGTCCACCAGGGCCAGGGTGGAGGCCAGCCCTCGGCCACTGGGCCTCCACCAGGGCCAGGGTGGAGGCCAGCCCTCGGTCACTGGGCGTCCACCAGGGCCAGGGTGGAGGCCAGCCCTTGGTCACTGGGCGTCCACCAGGGCCAGGGTGGAGGCCAGCCCTTGGTCACTGGGCCTCCACCAGGGCCAGGGTGGAGGCCAGCCCTTGGTCACTGGGCGTCCACCAGGGCCAGGGTGGAGGCCAGCCCTTGGTCACTGGGCCTCCACCAGGGCCAGGGTGGAGGCCAGCCCTTGGTCACTGGGCGTCCACCAGGGCCAGGGTGGAGGCCAGCCCTTGGTCACTGGGCCTCCACCAGGGCCAGGGTGGAGGCCAGCCCTTGTCACAGACTATAATCAATAGTCAATGTGAGAGCCTGGCAACTCTTGGCCATTGTCCCGGGTCGCCGTCACGGTGTCTCGGGTCGCGAGAGTTTTGTCAATCCTGGTTTTCTTCAGACATAAATTCACTAACTATAGAACGCCATATTTTAGCGTCTTGCACTTGCCAACACTGGCGTATGATTGTCAAGTTAAAGCCCCTGTGGTCCCTGACCACTGTTTCCCCGGTGGCAAATGTAGTGTGATTGTTGTTAGAAGTAAAAATTAATCTTTTAATCTAAGAATATACGTGGCTGCGCCTGTGTATAATTTAGCACATTAGCAGGTACGAGCCCAGAGTTTTTAATACATCATCATAAAGGTTGCCCGCCCCTAGACTCATCCCTCCCGCCTGTGACTTGCCCCTCACCGCTCCTGACACGCTACACACACTCCCTCATGACATTAACTTTCCACTCTCCCCCCTCCCTTCTCTCCCTCCCCCTCCCTTCTCTCCCTCCCCCCCTTTGTGTGTGTTCACCTAGTTGTATTCACCTAGTTGTGCTTGCTGGGGTTGAGCTCTGCTCTTTCGACCCGCCTGTCAAACTGTCAATCAATCGACTGTACTAATTAATCCCCCCCCCCCCCACACACACAACTATCTAGGAGCCGATATCACACCAAACCTGCCTCCTGAACCCCACATAAAAAGAATAACGTCTGCGGCATATGCGAGGCTGGCTAACATCAGAACAGCCTTCAGGAACCTGTGTAAGGAATCATTCAGAATCTTGTATACCACATATGTAAGACCAATCCTGGAGTATGCGGCCCAGCATGGAGCCCGTATCTTGTCAAGCACAAGACGAAGCTGGAAAAAGTCCAAAGGTATGCCACTAGACTAGTCCCAGAACTAAGAGGCATGAGTTACGAGGAAAGGCTGCGGGAAATGCACCTTAAGCCACTGGAAGACAGAAGAGAAAGGGGAAGCATGATCACTACCTACAAAATTCTCAGGGGAATCGACCGGGTAAACAAGGATAAACTATTCAACACTGGTGGGACGCGAACAAGGGGACACAGGTGGAAACTGAGTACCCACATGAGCCACAGGGACGTTAGAAGGAACTTTTTCAGTATCAGAGTAGTTAACGGATGGAATGCATTAGGCAGTGATGTGGTGGAGGCTGACTCCATACACAGTTTCAAATGTAGATATGATAGAACCCAGTAGGCTCAGGAATCTGTACACCAGTTGATTGACAGTTGAGAGGCGGGACCAAAGAGCCAAAGCTCAACCCCCGCAAACACAACTAGGTGAATACACTCACTCACTCACTCACTCACTCACTCACCCCCCCCCCCGTCCCCCTCCCCGTCCCTGCCTCCAAGACGCGCCCACACACTCTTAAGCTTAGCATGTTGTATTGGTCATTCTCACATCACCCTCCTCCCCCAACACCCACACCCTCGGTAGTTCAAATATTGTGATGGGATCCGTGAACATGAAGGTTCTCGTAATCCATCCTATTTTTTGTTTTGACTTGATTCGGGTGTGTGTACTCACCTAGTTGTGCCTGCGGAGGTTGAGCGTTGGCTCTTTGGTCCTGCCTCTCAACTGTCAATCAACTGGTGTACAGATTCCTGAGCCTATTGGGCTCTCTAAAATCTACACTTGAAACCGTGTATGGAGTCAGCCTCCACCACATCACTGCCTAATGTATTCCATTTATTAACTACTCTAACACTGTGAGTCTTTCTAACGTGACGTTAAAAATAGTCAATGGCTCATTTGGGCACTAAGTTTTTAATTGTGTCCCCTTGTTCGTGTTCCACCCGTGTGTGTACTCACCTATTTGTGCTTGCAGGATCGAGCATTGGCTCTTAGATCCCGCCTTTCCAGCTATCGGTTGTTTACAGCAATGACTCCTATCCCATTTCCCTATCATACCTAGTTTTAAAAGTATGAATAGTATTTGCTTCCACAACCTGTTCCCCAAGTGTGTGTACGTGTACTTGTGTACGTGTACGTGTACTTGTGTGTGTACGTGTACTTGTGTGTGTACGTGTACTTGTGTGTGTACGTATACTTGTGTGTGTACGTGTACTTGTGTGTACGTGTGCTTGTACGTGTACTTGTGTACATGTACGTGTACTTGTGTACGTGTACTTGTGTGTGTACGTGTACTTGTGTGTGTACGTGTACTCGCCTAATTGTGCTTGCGGGGGTTGAGCTCTGGCTCTTTGGTCTCGCCTCTCAATCGTCATCAACAGGTGTGTGTGTGTTGGGGTGCGTTGTTATAACACTGGAAGAGGACGTTAATGGTGATGTGGTGCAAAACTCCTTCACAGTGTGTCGAGGCGTGGCTCTTGTTGTTGATTACTGTGATAATGATCTTCACAAGAGTGCCATTGTTATCACAACACTTGTAATCAGCGTCATCCTTGCTTCACACATCCGTGGCACCATATGTACTAAGGGGACACTATTGGTGTGTTGTGAGGCTGTGTTGTCATCCTTTTCCACACAACCTTAGTTTTATTTTATTCTACACTTATGATAATATAGCGGTTGGTTATTTTATAGTGTTCGTCACCCCTCCTCTCCATTTGACAGCCTCTCCCGTCTGTCACTTCCCCCTCCCCATTTGACAGCCTCTCCCGTCTGTCACTTCCCCCTCCCCATTTGACAGCCTCTCCCGTCTGTCACTTCCCCCTCCCCATTTGACAGCCTCTCCCGTCTGTCACTTCCCCCTCCCCATTTGACAGCCTCTCCCGTCTGTCACTTCCCCCTCTCCATTTGACAGCCTCTCCCGTTACTCTCCTCCTCCGTCTCACAAAAGTGACCCCAGCACCTTCCCACACTCTTCCTGGCCAAGTGGTATCAGCAACGTGTGAGAGGAGTGTTGCAAGGTGGTGGGGCAGAGGCGGTCCTGCCCGTATATTAGCGCGCGGGGTGCCTCAGGGTGGCAGTGAGCGTCGCGGTGCCCGGCTGGTGAGTGCTCGCGCGCCGGAACAGTGCCGGGGGGTAGGGTCACGACCCCCCCCCCCTTCCTGTGGTGTGTGGCAGAGACGCGTGTGGCGGGTCTGGCAGCAGTCTTTCCGGGTCAGGTGGGAGCAAGTGTTCGGGTTTTAAGCGTAGCACATGAACATTTAATTTGGCACATTAAGAAATATTCACTGGCTTGAAAAAAAAAATCGTATTTACAGCAGTCTCCCCGGCGCATGGCCCCCACACAGATACACGAAGAGAACAGAATTGTAAACCTCTCGTGTTGATGGTACCGGGGTTGTGGTGACGTCTGGCTCCCACCACTGGTCGGTTTCCACCCTCGTCATCTCCATACACACACTAGCGACTGGAATTAGTGTTTTTATATGGAATTAAGCGAGTGTCATGGACTTGGGAGACCTAGAGAAGACGTTCCTAAGTGGTTGTCGGTGTGCTTACGCGCGCATCCTCTATAACTCGCGTGGCTGTGCATTTGTGCGTTTGCTTGCGTACGTGCTCGTGTGTTTGGGGCTCGGGGGACAACTAGGCTGCGGAAGTGTAGGCTACGTGTGTAATGCCAGTTAATTTTTTTATTTTGCTCCGAGGGGACGAGTTTATTGGGCAGCGCCACTCACCCTGTGAGTGGACATGCCGCCATAGCAGCATGTACAACGCCCCCGCAATTCTCCTGCCACACCATGCGTCTCTGCCACACTTCACTACTGTGGTGCCGCCGCCCGTCTCCTGTACTGGGACTCTGCGATACTCGAGGTGGTGGCGACAGTGAGTGCGGTGGCTATGGCTGCAGTGACAACGGCTCTTGAAGGACAACGACGATAGTATAAATATGAAATAGATAAGTGATATTAGTGTGTTGACAGTTGGCGAGGTAACGCAAGTGATAAAGCCCTACTGAGGGCTATAGCGCTGCAGTTGTGGTCTGACGTACGTGGGAAACGGGGATGGCTGGTGGCCCCAGAGAGCAATGAGTGGCAGGTGCAGACCTAGGTATAGTCTTCCCGTGTGTTTAACTAGATATAGCACCCACAATAGTACGCCCCCCCCAAAAAAAAAAAAAAGCCAATCAAAGATAGTGTGACAATGTGTATCTGTGTGTATATACACACAGTATATCACAGTCGGGAGGAATATTGCAACAGAGGCAAGTAAACAATGGTACGGTGCACCCAGGGTAAGTCCTCGTTACTACACTCTCCAACACAGCTCCTTCACCCGTGAACCTGAGTGTGGTGTTGTATGATGCGTCTATAGTCTAGCTCTGTATAGCTTCTCTGTGGCAAGCTCTTCTCTCCTCGTCCACCTTGCTGTAACCCAACCACTTGGACTGGTCGGTGTAGCCACCACCTCGCTTCTGCCAGGTCGGCGTTCGAGCCCCGACGGTCCAAGTGGTTAGTCGCCGATCCTTCCCTCCATCCTAATAAAGATCTTTATAGTAACGATTGAAACACTTTCCGTTGTTAGTGTGAGGTTACAAGTGTCATCCTGGCTGCGGTGGCTTGTGCTCGCTCTCACAAGTGTACTTACCTAACACACAGAGATCACACTCTGTGTGTTAGGTAACTGCGTCTGGGATGCTCCCGGACGCAGGTTCGAATCCTCGTCACGGCCCTTGTGGATTTGTACTTACCTAATGTGTTGGGAGGGTTGAGCGCTACCTGGAGCATACCTGGAAAGGGTTCTGGGAGTTCATCTACTCCCCGTTGCCCGAGCTGAGGCCAGGCTCGACTTGTGGTAACTTAGTCCAACAGGCTGTTGCTTGGAGCGCGGCCCGCAGGCTCACAGACCCACTATAACCTGGTTGGTCTTTGTTTTGTTAGTTGATGGTTGTCTAGTGCAGCGACTCACGACCCTAAAGTTTCCAGTGTGTTGTTGAAGCCTTTGAAGCCAAAGCCAAATAGCCTTTGAAGCTATTTGTTGGATTCAATTCTCTTCCCCCCCCCCTCTCCTTCCCTAACCCATTCCACTTGTTCACTATTCTTATGTTAAGGAATATGGCTTCTGTCATGTCTGGCTGGTCTGTGCCTGAAAACGTTCGTGTTGCCTTGTCTTGCACCGAACGTCTCCTTATTCACCACGACTTGCCCTTGTGTGGCAGTGCACAATAGAAAGTTGTTTTCACATATTCATACATTAAAACATTGATTGTAACCATGATATATATATGCTTCAGCCTACAGTTTAGACCTACAGTTTAGACCTACAGTTTAGACCTGTTGTCTTGTGTATGACCCTCTGTCCTGCGTGACAGTGAATACCACCATTATCCTCACTCTAATAAGACTTAGTTGAAATCCTCAGATTAGGCAAAATTGTAATTAATTTTGCCAATAAAGATGTTAATAATATTCACCCCGACTGTAACACCAGCGGGTGTGTCAACTAGTGTGGCGAGGCGCACCTTTAATTACTCTCTCCTGAGTGTTGAGGCCTCACAGTTCAGTGTGAACCTTGTTACATGCTCTCACTCTCCCGTACGTTCTCTCGCTGCTTCAGACGAGGGGTCCAGACAGGGGCTGCACACACTCCAAAATGGATCTCGAATGTCTTATTCAATATTATGGCTTTTCTTCATAGTTTCTAAACCCTGTCACTACTGTTGACTGTTTCGTTGGTGTTGGCGTTGTGCCAGTCATGGGAGGCATGGGTGCCAGTCATGGGAGGCATGGGTGCCGGTCATGGGAGGCATGGGTGCCGGTCATGGGAGGCATGGGTGCCGGTCATGGGAGGCATGGGTGCCGGTCATGGGAGGCATGGGTGCCGGTCATGGGAGGCATGGGTGCCGGTCATGGGAGGCATGGGTGCCGGTCATGGGAG
Source organism: Procambarus clarkii (assembly GCF_040958095.1). NCBI lineage: Eukaryota > Metazoa > Arthropoda > Malacostraca > Decapoda > Cambaridae > Procambarus > Procambarus clarkii. The sequence continues at coordinate 53,549,220 of NC_091159.1, forward strand.
GCATGGGTACCAGGCTTCCTCCACAGTTTACACTACGCATTGATCAGAGTTGATATCCAGTAGCCACTTCTTGAATTTTTCCCGACTATCCCTGAAGTTTGTCCAGGTCATCTTCAGGCTTGATTCCCATTGTGGTATGAGTGATCAGGTATGTGCACGCGAGCAGGTGGAACTTGGAGACATGAGGCGCATCTCTAAGCTGTTCCCGCTCGTCTTGTGAGGTGTTGTGCTCACCTAATTGTATTTTCCTAATTATGCTTGCAGGGGATTGAGCTTCGGCTCGTTGGTCTTTGTGGTAGGAGGAAGGGTGCTAGCAAACATGCTGGAGAAGCTGTACAAGCACAAAGGTAAAGGGAAGAGTAACTTCCTTATATATAAATGATATACGCCCCAGACACTTGTATCAGTCAGCCGCTCGCTGCGTGGCGCCAACCAATTACGCCAAGCGTATGATTGTATAATATACTGTACTGGCCAGGTGGACCGGCCCATAAGTAGCGCCTCAGTATTATTGAGTGGAGGTGGTGGTCCGTGGCCAGTCTGGCAGGGAAGGGGCGCCCTCTCCCTTAGGGTGCGTTTACCCTCCGAGGGAGGAGGCGAGGGATGATTGGTGTTAAATGTATGTTATGGTGATGACGTGAGCAAGAGAGATACAGCCTCCGGCCCCCAGATAAGACCAGGCTTCAAGTACTCTGCTCTTCTTGATATACTATCTTAAGCTCCCTCGCCGACGTTTTTTTGTCATCTGGCCACACACTGTAATTTCCTAAACAAATTTGATTCATAATGCTGGACGGTCTTTGTGTGTAAAACAGTCCTCATACTTCTCCCTCCCCCCCCCCCCCCCTCTGTCTGTCTGTCTCTGTCTGTCTCTGTCTGTCTCTGTCTGTCTCTGTGTCTGTCTGTCTCTGTGTCTGTCTGTCTCTGTGTCTGTCTGTCTCTGTGTCTGTCTGTCTCTGTGTCTGTCTGTCTCTGTGTCTGTCTGTCTCTGTGTCTGTCTGTGTCTGTGTCTGTCTCTGTCTCTGTCTGTCTGTCTGTCTGTCTGTCTGTGTCTGTGTGTCTCACGCACCAGATGGTGGCTGCGTGACAACAGGAAAGTGTGGTAAAAAGGTCCAAAGGTAATTTGTACGTTTATTAGCGTTTTATCTTCCCTTCATTTGCATGACTTTTGTATGTGACGGAGAGCATGACTTGCTTGTTTGGGGGGGGGGGCTGTTGTATGGAGGGGCGGGGGCGGGGGCTGTTGTATGGAGGGGCGGGGGCGGGGGCTGTTGTATGGAGGGGCGGGGGCGGGGGCTGTTGTATGGAGGGGCGGGGGCTGTTGTATGGAGGGGGGGGCTGTTGTATGGAGGGGCGGGGGCTGTTGTATGGAGGGGGGGGCTGTTGTATGGAGGGGCGGGGGCTGTTGTATGGAGGGGCGGGGGCGGGGGCGAGGGCTGTTGTATGGAGGGGCGGGGGGCTGTTGTATGGAGGGGCGGGGGCGAGGGCTGTTGTATGGAGGGGCGGGGGCGAGGGCTGTTGTATGGAGGGGCGGGGGGCTGTTGTATGGAGGGGCGGGGGCGAGGGCTGTTGTATGGAGGGGCGGGGGGCTGTTGTATGGAGGGGCGGGGGCGAGGGCTGTAAAATGGTGGAGGGTTGGATGGCTGTTAGGGAGGGAGGGGTGCATGTTAGAGCTGTATACAATGGAAAAATGGATCTATTGGTTCATGTATATCTGGACATAATATAACTATTGGTGAAACAGAGATGGGAAAGTGGGGAGAAGGAGGCTTGGATTATGGGGAGAGGGGGGGGGGTAGTGGTTCTAGTGACGTGTGTTGACGTGACTGATAGAGGTAATGGGGAGGGAGATTGCAATATTGCACCATAATCTTCCCCGTTATGACCTCTTTCATTCACTTGTATGTAGCATATATTTTATGTACTTTCTCCTCTTCCTCTAAATTATTTTTCATTCTTCCGTCCCTTGTGTTTTTTCCCTAATCCGTCTTCCATCCTGGCACCCTCCGCGCGGCACAGGGTGCCAGGGACGGGAGCTGGAGACGCGGGTACTGCCGGTGCCAGCACCTGCCAGCGACGAACACACTGACTGCCTCACTTGCCCAGGCACCGGGACATTAGTGTTGGGGACCAGTCGCATGTAAAGCCTCGCCTCACTCAATGTGATTACTTTTCTTCCCTTCCACCCCCACACCCCCACCTCCATCTCTTGACTACTTCCCCCTTCCCTTCCCTTCCCTTCCCTTCCCTTCCTCGTGGGAGTACTGTACAACGCTGGACACGGAGGCGAGGCCTCAGGCTAGTGTGCTTCCGTAAATTTGGGTAGGGAGGGTCGTGCATCCCTCGTATATTATAGGTGAGGTGCTTGTGTGACGCGGGAGGTGTAGTGGACATGTGGGAGACGCGAGGTGCAGGTGTTGGCGGGGGCAGGAGGAGCACACTAGAGCAGAGAGTAAGGTAGAGCAGTGGAATAAGAGATGGTCAGAGGCGGATTGTTGATTGTTGCCGCCGAAGGCGGCTAGTTTATTGTGCACCCCATACTCATCCTGTGAGCGGTAGCGCAAAAGCATTACAGAGGGCACAAAAGGTCTTAATCAGACCTCATCTTAGATTATTACATAAACAATTTCATCTATCCTTCAGAGGCGGGCGACTGCGTACCCTTCTTTCCTTCTGGGTAAAGAGTTTTGGACCAGTTTCGTTGTCTTAAGCTGACCACATTAACCCTGTTGGCTGCGTAATTAGACGTGTGAATCACTTAAAAAAGCGCACTTTGAACATTAGAATTCATGGATGCCATTTTCTTGAAGTCTGAATGTCATCCTGAGAGTCGTGTAAGATACTTCATAAACGGAGGAATTAACTACTACTTGTAGTAGATTTGGATCCTTTGTTTCGATAACGGCTTGTATACAGAACGGCCACTCCTAAAGTGCGCATCGTGTCGCGCAGCTCGTGAGTCCGCCAACAAATGGAGAAGTGACAACTATCGTGCTGGCCAACCAGTTGGGGCCTGGAGGCCTGCAGATGCTACATCAAGGAACAAACCCGAAGGTGTAAACAGTTTTGGGAACTGCGACAAGTGTACACAGGACCAGTTCACTTGTGCAGTGATGACGTCACCAACTCCGTCAGTGGATAATATCTACCTCAGGAGCCAGTTGGCTCTGATTTAATATTTATTGAACTTAATGCTTTATGAGATGAGGTCGGTTGTTAGAGGTTAGGGTTGTTCAGGGGGCCACTGATGGAGTGTTGAAGGCTGCAAGTTACGGAGGATAACCATCTAGGTTTGTGTTACGGCGTGTTGGGGTCTTTTGAAAGTCGCTTAAGCGCCAAGTGTCACTTGAGCCAATATCCTGCCCCCTCCCCTCCCCCCGGGCCAAGGTGCGCATAACGCGTGCTGTGAGGCGTACCCGCACGAGCCTGTCATTAACGTTCCCAGAGGTGGCGGGTTTTCGTGCTGCTCCCGGAGGACTGGTCCTGCCTCTCCTCCCACACGTCACTAACCCAACCCCTCCTTCCTTTCCTCCCTTCCTTCCTTTCGTCCCTTCCTTTCTTCCCTCTGCTTCCACGTCTTCTGCTTCTTCTAGTTCTACTTTCCTTCCTCCATTACTTCTTAGTCTACTTCTATTTTTCTACTTATATTTTCTACGTCTACTTTTTCTTCCTCTACTACTACTACTTCCTCTACCACCACTTCTACCACCAGCACTTTGTTGTGTGCATCACCCACGACCTGGTGCCCCACTAGGGTGTAGGGGCGCACGTCACGCATGGCGGGACAGTAATGGGTTAACAATAGCGGGTGGCGGAACAAGCATGGGCGTCCTGGCGACGAACCCCCCCCCCCCACCCCCCACTTACTCGCTCACTTCACACCCGTGACGTCCTCGCCTCAAACACCGTCACATCCACCGTGACGGACCCTTCCAGTCCACACAACCCGCCTCCAAGAATGAGTGTAGTTTGCATGAGGCTACCCGGAATTTATTAGTTTACATGAGTTACATGGTTCATCGGGTTTATCCTCCCCTTTCCCGCCCGCCCGCCCGCTCATCCGTCCCCTACTTTTCCGTCCGTCCGCCCGCTCATCCGTCCCCTACTTTTCCGTCCGTCCGCCCGCTCATCCGTCCCCTACCTTGCCCGTCCGCCCAAGGGTTGGGTGACACGGGGCGTGTTGGCGCCAGGAGTAAGTACTCCGGGAGCTGTGGTGCCACTGTGGCAGCTGGTCACAGAGTAACTGGTCACAGGCAGTTACAGGCTGTAACACTGACCACGATACTGTCACATCATATTCTGTCATGCACTCTCGCCTCATGACCTGTCATTAATGTTGTCGTAGATTAAATGAATGTCATGGCATGGCGAAAGAAGGGGCATGCGTAAACGAAACTGGTTTGGTTCGGTAATGTTAGATTACATATTGACGCGAGCTGACGAGGACGAGGTGGTGATTGGTATTACCTGTACCTAATAATTATAGTATTACCTCCACATACCAGGACTGGTAATTCAAATTGGTAGTTGTAAATTGAATTAAAGTAGCTTCCTCAACCTCAACCTTCCTCAACTTCCTCTTCCTTAACCTCAAGATAACCTCAAGATAGCTTTGTGGTTTAATAACTGAATCAACTTTTATGGCTTTGTGTTAGGTGTTAGGGCAAGGATATGCAGGCAAATTAAGGATATAATTGTTAGTTTTTAACAACATTTTGGTTGAAGATTACAGGTTTTGAGAGGAAGAATGACAACATTTGAGGTTTACAAACAGACCGTCACATTATATGTCCACAATGTTTCAACCAAAATTGTATTAAAGTAAAATTTACCTTATAAATGCATTAATGAGCATGCACATATTTTAAATGAAATTACATTGACATTGTCAATATAACAATGACATTTTATATATTAAAATTTATTATTTATAACGGGTACAATTGCTATTTAATTGTGGTACAACCCGTACTAATATATATATATATATATATATATATATATATATATATATATATATATATATATATATATAATTGTGTGTGTAAATCACAAATTGACGTGATGAAAAATGTCAGACCACGGAGGAAGAATTGAAACGGGAATTTCCTTAAGTACTTTCGTATATTAATACATCTTCAGAAGGAATGATTTACAGGTCAAGTATTGGACATATATAGGCAGGAGAGAATGGTGGAGTGAGGTGAGAACCGGGGGCTGGTGTGTTGGGGGTGGTGGGGGGGACCGGGGGCTGGTGTGTTGGGGGTGGTGGGGGGGACCGGGGGCTGGTGTGTTGGGGGTGGGGGTGGGGAACCGGGGGCTGGTGTGTTGGGGGGGGGGGACCGGGGGCTGGTGTGTTGGGGTGGTGGGGGGAACCGGGGGCTGGTGTGTTGGGGGTGGGGGGGGGAACCGGGGGCTGGTGTGTTGGGGGTGGGGGGGGGGAACCGGGGGCTGGTGTGTTGGGGGTGGGGGGGGGAACCGGGGGCTGGTGTGTGGTGGGTGGGGAGTGTTGACATTGGGGGAAGATGGGAAGGGAAGGAACAGTCACATATGACCCGCCTCTTCAGAGCATGGGAGGAGAGCGAGCCAACATGTCCGCTTTAAAACATTTGTGCCCCCTCCCCTCTGGGGGTGTTGGGGCTGGTAGTGCCCTCCCCCCTCCTGGAAGCCCCACCTCTCCCCACACCACCTAAGCTGACTAGGTCAAGGTCAGTACCCAGCACTAACCCCCAAAACAAGACAAGTGACGTAGTTTCCCGAGTCTACTGCGCTATTCTCTATTTTTCTGGCGAGAGAATAGGGAAATGCCTGTTACTTAAAGACGGGACAGCACCAGTAATTTAAATAGTATTACCATTGCTGAAGGATCTCTGAACGTTCTCATAATCCATTCTATCATTTTCCTGGCCGCCGCTATATTTGTTCGGTTATGTTCTTAAAAACTACCTGCGACTACTTAGCAGATGTACAAGGAAATCTGTCAAATTATGACAATTTGTGGTTATGGTCAGGAGATAGTTAACATGTTGTAGCAAAGGGGGAGTCGGTGTGATTACTCAGGCAGAATAGTTAAACAAGAGCAAAGATCACAGTATTCCCAAGCTCTTAACACGTGTAGAGGAGTTACTTGGTACGTCAGAGATGGTGAGGGTGGAGGGGGGGGATGGGAAGGGTGGAGGGGGGGGATGGGAAGGGTGGAGGGGGGGGATGGGAAGGGTGGAGGGGGGGTAGGAAGGGTGGAAAGGGGGGGGTGGGAAGGGTGGAGGGGGGGGTTGGAAGGGTGGAGGGGGGTGGAGGAAGGGGGGTGGGAAGGGGGAGAGGGGGAGACGAACACATCGGTGCCTGAGTGATGTTATGGAATGTGTAGATAGTGGTTTGTGTATGATGCTTGCAGGTGTGTGTTGAGTGGCTGGCTTCCTATACAGTAGTTTCCTTGGCGATTTTATTTTATCTATGTAAAGATGTGATCTAAAAGTCGTCCTTTTAAACTATATTATACAAATGTTTCGGGTGTTTATGTAAAAAAAATAAAAAGGCAAAACAATATTGAAACTAAAAATAATTGTGAGGAGGAAGAGAGGGTGTGAGAGTGCGCGGAGTAACGGCAGCAAGTGTGTGTGGGGGCGCGGGGTTACCTCTGGTGTAGTGAACCAAGGCAAGGGCGGCCCCTGGAGTTGTGTAGGGAAGGTATCACGGCATCTCCCATCTCGCAGGATGGTTAGTCATATGGGGCCATGTGTTCAGTTACCGGTGCAGGCCCCCAACATGTGGCCCCTGTATGACGTACCATCCTGAGAGATGGAGAGACTGTACCACTGCTACCTTATTCACTCTTGTGTTGATGATATCCTCATAATGCTCCCAGAGTCTGCCAGTGGAGACTACTGATCACATGCCTCTGTATGACTAACCATCCTGTGTGATGGGGGTTTTAGCATCACGTAGCTAGCTTTTTGACACGCTGTACTCCCCTTCATATAGTCTACGGCAGCTGCACAAATACTAATGTATTTAAGCATGTTTAAAAAAAAACGCTAAGAAAAAATATGGACCCTCGTGGAAGACTGACATAATTGTTTTCAACTTGCTGCTGTTGTTTCTGCTCCTGTACTTACGACGTCACATCGTGCAGGTCGGCGTTCAATCCCCAATCCTCATCCCTTATAAGTGCTATATAGTCGTAATGGCTTGGCGTTTTCTCCTGACGGGTTCCCCCCTCCCTCGTGTGGGTGGAGGACTCCGACACTGGAGTTATAACTTATGTTGCTGTGTCCTCGCCACTTGGGTTAATAATGCGCTTTATTATTATTTGGTCGTCCTCCAGGGCTGCCGCTCCCACTCTCACTTGAGCATCAGCAATGTTGTCGGCACACCTTGAGGTGCTTCCGGGGCTTAGCGTCCCCGCGGCCCGGTCGTCGACCAGGCCTCCTGGTTGCTGGTGGATCGGTAGGCATTAGGCTGGGTGATGTTCACGCCTGACAACTGATTTGGTAATTCAATTTCCGATTCACTTAGCGATCATCAATCTTGGTCTGTTAACTGCTATTAACAGTTAATAAGCCATTTACGATGACAAATCCTGGGATGACTTGGATAGGTAAAGGTGAGAATATGATCTTGCTTGTACTCGCCTAGTTGTGCTTGCGGGGGGGGGGGGGGGTTGTGCTTGGGCTCTTTGGTCCCGCTTGTGAGCCAGCGACTCTTCCATCCAGAGCGCCACGCCAGTAGTTACGTCCAGGATTCGTTAGTCGACGTCTTGATGACTTCACTCATCATCCTGGGTTAGCAGTTCAATAAATGAAATGTAATTAATGAAGTATTTGGTCATATTATGGTGAATATTTAATGGGTTACAGGTTACTGTACTTTACATTATCTATGTAAGCGGTTATATTTTAGGTGACTCTTCGTCGAGCAGACGTTCATCTTGCGCCAGATGCTGCTTCCTCCGATCTATTGTTTATATACAGAAACCCCCAGGCTGTCTGTAGTGTTGGGTGGACCACGCTGGGCATGGGTGGCGGCGGCTCTCAAGCTATCATAGCCTATCCCAGCCTAAACTAGCCTAGCCTATTTTGACACAATCGACTTGAGAATGGTCCAGGACGGCCCAAAACATCGTCGTCCCTTCGCCTTCTACTGTGTGGTCTGGTCAACATACTTTAACCACGTTGTGACTCATCGCCTGAATAGCCTAGCCTAAACTAGCCTAGTGTAATAAGGTTCACTAGGACACTTGGTATGCCTGTAGTTGTTGTTAGTTGACAACGGTTACAGTGAGCACTTGTGATTTTAACGTTTAGTATTTATTTTTGGTGGCGGTGGCGACGACAGTGGCGTGTTGGCGGAGGCTTGGAAATAGATGGTATTGGGTGGTGATGCCCGTAGTGGTGGTGGTGATATTGGAGGCGGGGTGATGTTATTGGGTGGTGGTGGTGGTGGTCAATATTGGTGGGCGAGCCAGGCGTCGGGGTGTCGTCCACTGCTCCTCCAGCACACTCCACTCCTCCACCGCTCCTCCAAGCACTCCTCCACCACTGCATTACCCAACACATGCACACACACGCACTCAAGTTTTAGAGGTGGATCGGTAGCCCCGGTCGGCATCATGCCAGGCGTGCGCCGATGGTGTCAACCCTCTCAACTGGAAATGTATATTCAATGTGTAAAGCTACACGACAGTATATTCAAAGTGGGTAGTGTGTCACCGAGAGCTTCCAGTCCTCGTTAAAGTCATAGCGAGTATAACTGATCGAGGCTCACATCAGGGCAAGACTTGTGAAATCTTCACCATTTCAATGCAACTGTGCAGAGGAGCCCGTATTATGTAGCATTAGGCTGCTATTAACTGTTAATAGCAGTAGTGTTGTCTTGTCCATCTTCCCGCTCGCTACACCGTTGGGTTGGCGCCAGTTATTTTCACAAGTCCCTTCTATCTCCAAAGACTAAAAGCGAGCACAATCACCTGCAAATGATCTTGTCCCAATAGCCTATCCAATTGGATTGGTCGTAACAGCGATGGCCCCGAATTTTACGGGTTCGGGGATAGAGCTTCGATGCTCCAAGAGGTTGGACACCATTCACTTGGTCCTCGCTTCTCTCCCAAGTGTTGTATAGTTATATTGGTTTTCTCCAGTATAACTATCAGCTTTCTCCTCATATTTGCTCTTACATTGTCTTTGGAGACTACTGTTAGCGCGCACGTGGTGCAGACACGTGACTGGTTGTGGTGACCTTGTGTAGTAAGGCGAGTGTGGTGGACTTACTGGCGTGACCGACCCCCTGGAGGTGCCTCAGTTGGTCATCAGGTAACTATTGGACTGACCTGGCCTGGTTATCACCTGTCTACCTCCCCCTTTTTATGTAATTTTTTTAAGTCATTCAAGAGGCACTGACGCGTGGTTGGGGTCGTCGGGTCACCGCCTAGTTAGTTGGTGGATTGAATTACCACCACCCCCAACCACTCTCCAACACCCTCTATCCTCCACCACCACCACCACCACCACCTAGTGTAACTGGGAACCACCAAGCACCACACCCACGGGTCTGGACGCCACCACCCTCCCTACCACCAGCCTTTCCACACGCCATCAGCCTTCGCCATAAGCCCCCCAGGCCGCGTTTAAATGTTTTCACCAGAGGTTTTATAATGTATAATCGCTGGCGCGGGAAGCAGCCGATGGGCGTGACCTTGTCCTCTCATTTATGCCGCTCGCGCGTGTACTTACCTGATTGTGCTTGCGGGGGTTGAGCTCTGGCTCTTTGGTCCCGCCTCTCAACTGTCAATCGACTAGTGTACAGGCTCCTGAGCCTACTGGGCTCTATCATATCTACACTTGAAGCTGTGTATGGAGGCTGCCTCCACCACATCACTGCTTAATGCATTCCATTTGTATACTACTGACACAAAAAAATGTGCGTGTGTGTAGGTTGAAGGAGGCTCCTCCCCCCCACCCCCCGCTCCTCGCCAAGTTATCAGTCAGTGGAGGTGAAGTCATCGCAGTTTCTCCCGCCTCATTCCATGTGTTGACAGGTGTGCTGACAATTGATGGCGTCTCATACTGGCCAGACTGTGGGAACCGACCTGTGAGATATATATTTATTTAATTTATATGAATTTATATTTACGTTAATTTATATACTTCGATAGCAATTTGTATAATGTTAAGTGGACTGTATTTCTGCAATAATCTCTTAATCTCACAAATCGATCCTCTACACATTAGGGGGGGTTTATTAGTTTATATATATGCAGCCAATCAAACTACAGTAACTACATACATTGAAAAGGTTCCTTATCTTATAGTACAGCAGGTTAGTCCACCAGGTATAACTAGGGTGTAGACACCAAATTATCCTCTTTGAGGTAGCTTCCATATCACCCAGTAACTGGTGCACAAATCTTCCTTCCTCGTCTTGACCTGTCAAAAGTGCGCTAGCTGTGAAGCCAGAATCCTATATATGACAAGTATTTCAGAGAAACTGTACATGGAACATTGAAGACCTGGCTTAATTACCTTTAGTTTGAGGCTTCCACGTGATCTAACCGGGTCACCCTATATCCTGACATTAATGGCCATAAATGAATGATAAACGGGTTTCGGATAGACTTAACTTGAATTGTAGACATCGTGTTGGAGATGGTACCTTTGGTTTCCATAACACTACGTCCAAGTAAAATTAACAGGAGCCGTATTTGCTCCCGTGTGCCTCTGATCTCGTATAAACAATGGCTGTTTAACTCTCCATACTATTGACGTTACTGGCCGACATTGTCCAGAATGATAGGAGCCGAATTTGCTCCACACGTCTCGGAGGTGAGACAACAATGGCTCCCCCTTCCTCCCTGACGCCTGGCCTACTTTGTCCAGATTTCAGAAAGTGATAGAAGGGTCACATTTACTCTACTTTAATATTGATAATTAAGTTAATTTATATAAGATGTTTTATGATGGTAAAGTCCAAAGACTAATGTATTTAAGAATAATTCCCAGCAAAATAGCTGGTGAATTATAATAGTATGTGGTGATGATATCCCGTTTTCTTTAGACGGTAATTCCACTACAAGTTACGTTTTCTATGGGTAACTTGTTTATACAATACAGCTATTATCTGTATGATTATTAAATGGTGTCGGATTTTCCGACACAGACGACTGTGATGACTTGATACCCCTCCGTCGTCATTGTTTTACCTTATACCTTCTAAATGTCCACCTCCGTCTTGCTGTTTTCAGACTATATTGATTATTGACCAACTTGTATAACTGCTGATATCTGGCATGTATTAACTTGTATAAAAACATCTATACACACAACTTAAGTTGTCTGTTTATTTAGTTGAAATTACTTCTACTGATCTATTGCAATTTCTGCTGTTCCATCCAACATATGACTGTTCTCTTTTTTCTTTTTTTTCTTTTTTCAGTCCAATTCATTCTTTTGTTCTCTATTAATTTCTTAGTTTTCAAGTGTTTTTTCCCCCACATCTTGCCCAAAACGCTGTGCGTACCAGTGTCTAAGCATAGTATATATTAGCTCTACCTTGACACCCAACCGTCTGTTTGTAACTCATTTTGTATGTATGTACTTTTACCTGAATTATCATTAGTATTATTATTTGAAACTGTATTGAATGGTTCTCCAGTACTACATACTTTAGGAGGCAATAGGCTCTTGCATTAACCTTTCACTAAATGTATGCATGTATCGTCTTTCACCTCCACCACCACTACCACCACTACTACCACCACCCACCACTACTACCACCACCCACCACTACCGCCACCACCACCCCACCACCACTACTACCACCACCCACCACTACCGCCACCACCACCCCACCACTACTACCACCACCCACCACTACCACCACCACCACCCACCACTACTACCACCACCCACCACCACCCACCACCCACCACCACAGCCGTACGCCAGGCCTTGGGAAACCTGGAAAAGGGGCGTCAGTGGCGCCTATAAACTCCTCCCCTCTCACACTTTCACAAACAGTGTCTTGAATCACTGAGTGCTTCTCTTTGGTAGGAGCTTTATGGCGGCGAATTCCGCTTCTTGGAACAAGACGCGCCCCGCAACACATAAGCATTATATTTAAGCAGTCTCCGTGGTGTAGTGGTAAGACACTCGCCTGGCGTTCCGCGAGCGCTATGTCATGGGTTCGTATCCTGGCCGGGGAGGATTTACTGGGCGCAATTCGTTAACTGTAGCCTCTGTTTAACGCAACAGTAAAATGTGTACTTGGATGAAAAAACGATTCTTCGCGGCAGGGGATCGTATTCCAGGGACCGTAGGATTAAGGACTTGCCCGAAACGCTACGCGTACTAGTGGCTGTACAAGAATGTAACAACTCTTGTATATATCTCAAAAAAAAAAAATTAAATAATTTATTAATTATATAATTAACAAAATATACGTATTATATAAGAGTTATTACTTAAATTTTTCTAATTCTTGTGACAAGTGTCTTTCAAGAATCTGTCAATGCTACTGTGTATCTTGTATGCTGGGATTATATACTAGTCTTTTTTTATTCTTAATGTGTTAGTCTGGTCTGTAAGCTCGACCCTTATTGTTCTGACAGCAAATTTCTGTACCTTGTAAAGTTTCTAATGTTGTTGAAGGTGTGGGGTTCCATACCCTTGCTGTGTACTCACATGTACGGGGTGTACTATACTCAGGGTGTTCCTCTCATGCTGCCTGAAGACCGCGGGGGGGGGGGGGGACCTTGCTAGCCTCATTAAGTCGAACTTGTCACATTTACTTAATTAAGGGAACTTTTTTTCCGCGAATTTAAAGAATCTCTGAATATTTTATTTTGAGCGTAACTTGAAGAACTGGGAAATGGAGGATTGTATAGAGCAGAGATTGTCAACTCTGTGTTTTTTTTTTTTTTTTTTTTTTTTTTTTTTTTAGCCTGTCTATAGAACCTGGTATTAAGATTAGAATTCATACCCGCGTTATTTGTTTAAATGTTGATCGTGGCTTTCAAGATTGGGTTTTAAAATGTTTATTTTTTTTTATCTTGCGTCAATCACCCGCGACACGCCTGTGGAGCCTTCTCGATACACTGCTTGGGAAAACTCTTCACTATAGTGGCCCCCACAACCCCTTGTCTCGCTAACCCTTACCCAACCACGTGCTCACCTGTCGACTCCAACAACAAAATAGATGGAGCCAGAAAGATTGACAGCCGCCATTGCTGACACACACACACACACACACGCACGTCACAAGCTCTGCATTATTGTTGTGTTAAAACTGCACGTAACTGATGACAGGAGACAGTGTGTTCGACACACGAGTGGTTCCATGGACCCTCCCCCTCCCCCCCATGCTAGGAACCAGTGGTGTAGAGGGCTGGGCGCATGCGTGTACTTCATGTTGCCTCGATTGATTGATTGATTGATGAAGATTAAGCCACCCAAGAGGTGGCACGGGCATGAATAGCCCATAACTGGTAGGATTTTTTTGAGTGAGTGAATGTGATCTTTGGTCATGATGTTACCTCGGCACACATGTGGTTGTTATAATGGTTGAAGAGAGGCGTGGTTAAGCTGGCCTCAGGTGTCACACCCATCCTTGCTTTATAATTGTGTGGTGTGTGTGTGTGTGTGTGTGTGTGTGTGTGTGTGTGTGTGTGTGTGTGTGTGTGTGTGTGTGTGTGTGTGGGGCGTGTTCCGTCACCTTGTTTTTGCTTAGTGTTCAGTTTCGCGCTTGGTTGTGTGTGTACGCCGGCTTGTAGGATGAGCATTGGCTCTACGCCCCGGCCTACCAGCCGTCGGTCTCCTAATGCAGTGGTTTATTTTACATTAGAACCATATCTGCTCTTCTATACCTCGACCCGTTCCATTTACCGTGTTACATAGCAGTGGCATCCGTGGCTCAGCTGGGTTTGTTTGAGGTTAGGGCGAGGGGAAGAGGTTATAAGTTTTACGTAACTCTCAAGGGTCAAGCCGTCGATCACCTGTGAAACTGCCGTCTTGTGGTAGGGGGGGGGGAGGAGCCCCTTGATATGGTACCTATGTACCATGTCAGCTTAGGAGGAGCATCTAGGTCAAAGCAATGACCTTGCTGCTAAGGTTCCAAATTAGTTACCAAGGCGGCCGAGAGTGGTCGAGGTTGATTGGGGCGAGCACTGGCGACGGATGAGAAGGGGAGGGGAGGGGCGCGGTGAATCTGGTGTTCCTCCCCCAGGTGTAGGCAGCGGCTCGACCTCTGACACCTGCCTCGTCACCAGCTGTTGAAGACTGGTGTCTCATCCTCCTCAAAGGGGGTCATTGGCACAAGGATAACTTATTTTTTGGGCACACATCTCTTCATCGGTTTGTTGTGGGCTGGTGCCTAGTTGGAAAGGGCTGGGCGTGTTGTGAGTGGGTCACACGGGGCAAAGGGTATCGTTGGTCACCTCTACAGACGAGGCAGTTAGTTACCAGGGGTGTGGGTGTGTGTGTGGGTGTGTGTGTGGGTGTGTGTCTGTGGGTGTGTGTCTGTGGGTGTGTGTCTGTGGGTGTGTGTGTCTGTGGGTGTGTGTCTGTGGGTGTGTGTCTGTGGGTGTGTGTCTGTGGGTGTGTGTCTGTGGGTGTGTGTCTGTGGGTGTGTGTCTGTGGGTGTGTGTGTGTGTGTGTTGAAAATGAACCTTACGTCCTCGAAAGGTATTGGTGGTGTGATATGTTGAAGGAATTGTCTTGTGACTGTTGGTGGTAGGCAAGGGCTATTCAGGTGGCATCGTGTGGTGACTGGTTGGTGTGTGGGGCAGATCAATGTATGGTGTGATGTAGATGTTGTGGCGGTGATGGTGGTTGGTTGTAGGTGTGGATTACTGAAAGGTATTGAAGACATTTGTACTACACAATGAACATGCTCACAACACCCGCACAATGGTATTGTTAGTGGTGCGTACGGGCGTAGCTGGCACAGTGCACACACTATAGTGCTTACTTAATTGTACTTACCTAATTGTGCTTGCGGGGGTTGAGCTTTGGCTCTTTGGTCCCGCCTCTCAACTGTCAATCAACTGGTGTACAGATTCCTGAGCCTACTGGGCTCTATCATATCTATATTTGAAACTGTGTATGGAGTCAGCCTCCACCACATCACTTCCTAGAGCATTCCATTTATTATTATTATTTATTATTATTATTCCATTTATTTACTAGTGTGAGAAGGGTCGTGTTCCTGGCTGGTAATTTATCGTCGTTACACCACAGGTCACAGTCGACGAGACGGCTCGTTTATCACTATCGAGCTTAGTGCCTTACAGCCCTTGAACTACTACCTTAATGTGGTACTCAAACAGCAGAGTGCCACGGTGGGGTGGTGGTGGTCAAGGGCTGTATGGCTCTAAGGTTGGCTGCTTCACCATGCCAAACATCTCGTAGAGTTTAGATGTCTGTATACACCTCGCATCACAAAGTGCATCGCAGTTACTTTAGTTTATTGTGGGCGCCAAACTGGTACTCTGGCGGTGGCAGAAAGGTTATTACGAATGAGTTCAGGTATTTGGGCCCGAGTGATCTTTAAGCAATATACATTCGTTGTGTTCTAGTTACAGTATTTTCAGACCAAGTGGTCCAGTCCCTTAGGACTGGACCAGTGGCACCAAAGGGCCTTGTATTTCTATTGGAGTCAAAGGTTGTACAGGTAATGTTAAGGTTAGATGAATGTGTGTTTTGACGGTGGTGGTGACCTCGTTCATACGGCGCCAGAGAAAATGTTAATACTGTATAGCCATAGTAGAAGTTCGTGTCCGGCAGTTTGGTACTTGTACAGTGACTATTTTTCAGTGGTTGTCTAGGCCTATGGGACAGCGGGGCAGGTGGCTGGTGAGAGCCCGTGGCGTGCCCTCACGCCGACCCTTGAGAGCTGGACGTGTGAGGTCAAGAGTATAGTGTCACAAGCACATCTGTTGTGCAGGAGGACACGCTTAGACGGAGAAAGTAGCGTGTAAATCTGAGGGAGGAGGAGGAACAGCAGCAGCAGCAGCGGTGGTGGTGGTGGTGGTGGTTGTGGTGGAGGTGGTGGTGGAGGACAGCTGTAGTCCGTGGTGAATCGTGGCGGGAGGCGGGCGTACCTTCCCCTTGCTCCTCACTACCCTCACCATTACTCTCCAACACTGGTCTCTCCTCCAACACATCATCTACCTCCACCCTATCCACTTTCCTCCAGACCACGACCTCTACCCAATTTTGACCCGTGTCCACTATGGATTTTACCTGAGGCTTGGGGTCATGGCAGATTATTTCACTGCAGTGGTCGGAGGCCGCGGCGACACACCACCTTGGCATGGCAAGAAATATTCCTCGCTTATTGTTTCATCTCAGGATTTTAATAATCGGATTTTTAGTTCCCAGTAGAACTAAAAATCGTGCCTGACAGTGAATGAAGACGTATTTTACACACTGGAGAGCAGCTGAAGCCACGAGGGCTTAATTGATGGCGCGGACATTTTGTCATTAGCCAGGTATGCTTTATCCGGAAGGAGAGACCAGCAGCCGTTGTACAAGACTCGGGATGACGCCCACGACGCCCACGGCGACTCCAGCGACGACGCCCGGGAGATCCTCGCTGGCCGCCCTGAAGCTGTCTGGAGTGCGTGTCGCGGCTCGAGGCCTCTACTGACACATCCAGGTGTTCCTATTAGTGGACTGTCTTAACACGTTTAAATTTGTGTCGTTTTAATTTCAACTCTGACGAGAAAACTTCCGAGTTGGAATTACAGAGGAAGGGAAGGCTTTGTGACGTAATGGGTGAGATGGCGAGGGTGGCGTCACTGGGGTGGGTGACACGACCCACAGCCTGTCCTGCCCACCTCTTCTGCAGGGCATTACAGTGCCTTACCTATCCTTCTAGCCAAGATTATAGTGCCTCGAAGCCTTAGGGAGGTAGTACACTGTCTAGTAACTGACACCAGTATTGTGATAAGTTTTCGTGACGTTTGGTGCTGTAAGAGTGATTATTGTAGGAGGTGGCGCCTGCTTGTTGTGGGAGGTGGAGTGGTGCGTCTGGTGTAGTTATGTCGTCTGGTCATGGAAGCTGCCTCTTAACGTATTCTCCACCAACCCTCGGATAATATGAACTAAATAATCCCCATATTGATTGTGCTTCGTGGAAATTTCTCCAATGTGGGGAAAACCCAACTTTCTCAATGGCCATAACGAAGCAAAGTACCTTCGGCTTGTGATGTAATTTGCCTTAGTGTCGACGATCGTGACTGGGAATATACACACACACACACATATATATATATATATATAAATGGTGGTAAGCCTAGACAAAACATTGAGTTTAGGACATACGGAGGTAAAACTTGGCCAGTTGCCATCACACGCAAAAACTACGTTTATTTTTCTGGAGTGTTGGGATGTGGTCCTGGGTGAAGACCTGACGCCGCCACACCCCCACCCGACGCCACACCCAACCCGACGCTTTGCTGCTGGGTCACCGCCCGGGCACGCCCACGCACTTCCCACGGGTCGCGTGCCAATCCTACACGTCTGGTCTCATTAGATACATTCAGTTCTACAAAATGAATCCAGACGCAGCCATTTAGTCGATTTCATTAAACTAGTTAATGATATGGAGTGAGGTGGTTAGAGGTCCCTAGTGATGTAATTCCTCTGATCATGTGCTCCAGTACGTGCCTACATCACTAGCCTCCAGACACAAGGTCGCCAAGGGCAACTGGGGCTCTTGTAATGGCATATCAATATTCGCAAGAACACAACCAGTGGCTACCAAGTCGAGGTGAACGTCCCGGAAGAAGCTAAAAAGATAATTCGTGATAGACATTCCCTGAAAAGGGAATCACCGAATCTGAAACACACTACCCAGGGGTGATTTTTTTGTACTTAATTTATGTTAGTTAATGTGAAGGTAACATTGTAGAGGCTGTAATAGTTTGATGTATAAAGTAGTTGGTAAGGCGCCACACTCTGGCACTCACAATTTCTCGCTTTCCTGTAAGTTGTCTCTGAAAACATCTACCCTATAACCCTATCAAGCAAGTTGGAAAGTTATTCTAAATCCTTTCTATTGTGGTGATAAATGGCAGGTGTGGACAACTGCCAGTAACTTTATAACGCTGCACAAATACCTCGTAAAATCCATAGCTTCGGAGTAGCGATAATGCATTTTGATGTGGACGACTGTTGGCATTGTTGAGAGCTGGTCACCGCCCGTCACCGCGTCGGTCGTCCTCAGACCAAGCAAACATTAAGGAAGTGTTCCTTAAAGAGCTTGCTTTTATTTTTGTGTTTTTAAAAGTATTAAGGTAAGCGTGGCGAGGTGACAAGAGGCGGTAGGAGCCGGGGAGAGGTAGGGTGAGGATGAGTGGGGAGGGGGAGAAGGAGAAGCGGGGAGTGTGGCGCCTGTGGGCGTGGGGGCGGAAGGGACGCCGCAGGTACACCCTGAGGGACGCCCAGTCAGAGGAGGATGTGTGTTTGTACAAGGACCCCGCACCTGTCCTTAAGAAAGCCTTCACTTCAGACGACCATCTGCTGGTCCACGACCACACCCGCCCTCACGCCCACTCCGAAGATGACGATAGCGAAGATACCACCCGTACCGAGTCCTTTTGGGAGTCGCTCACCTGGAGGGGCGACAGTCACGACTCTGAGGACCTCTCTAGCGACAAAGTCAACACAGAGAGTGAAACAGAGAACACGGAAAGTGAGGCTGAAGATGCCAAGAAAGATGGCAGTACGGTTCAGACTATCGTAGAGCGGCTGAGGGCGTGCGGGGTGGGGCAGGGGCGCGGCGGGGACCTGCAGTGGCCCAACATAGACACGTGGACTTCGCACGACCTCAGACAGTTCCTCATTAACAAAGCACAGCTCGAGCTGGGGGGGCCATATGACAGCGATAGTATTAATAGTATTGAAATGAAATCCTATGACCAAAGTAACTGCAACGTTGCTAACAGTCAAGTGCCCCCGGCACCAGCCATCCCCACCTCTCCCGGGGCCACACCTCGCCCCGTCCTCCGCAGGCCTCGAGGGCGAGGTAGTATGGTAGCGGCCGCCCTCCTGAGGCGGGGCGGGAGGGCGCGCAAAGGTCCCCAGCGTAACTCGCTACAGCTGGAACATACGAGGCGGGAGACTTCGCCTCCGCCTCCACGACCTCGCTTGTGGTCACTGCCAGCCATCATCGTCACCACCTCGGATGACCCCACTAAGACGCCTTCCCCGCCAGGTTACAGCAACAGCCTCTCGGACAGCATGAACTACCTGACAGTGCCCACCGCGCACGTGCTCCGCTCTCGTCATGACACTGACACGCAGAGTGAGCCGTGTGCCTCGCTGGAACCTGTTCTTCCGTGCGAGAACACTGACGAGAAGACCGTGACCGGGGGCCTGGCCAGCGCCACCAACCTGGGCTCCCTTATGAACCTGTGGCCTGGCAACTGGGAGTACCAAGACGATAGGGAGACTGACGACGGAAGGCCCTTCCCTTCGGGGTCGCCGCCGCCAGACCCGAGACCGCAGGCAGCCCCGGAATATCTCCTGTACGAGGAATCATTTGTAAGTGTTGCCATGTTATCCTCTATCATGCTTCCTATTGCTCCCATATACGTTTGTTAGGAATTATTACTTTGCACTTCTTTGTATAATTCATGTATTATAAACTGCAATTTCCACTTAATATAACGTAGGTTCCATGTTCTGTTTCACGCAGCAAGAGGTAAAGTTGACCAGTTAATTACTAGCAACCCTCCCACAGGTACAATATTGTAGGCGTGGCATGCCGCCCACCCATCTGTCAACACTGCCTGGTATGCTAGTGCCCAGTTCCCATGATGCCTAGCCTCCTACCTTTTTGTTCATGTACTTTATACCCCTCTCTCCATTTGTGTTCATAGCGTGTAGGCAGTGATGAACCTGTGGGAGCAGCAGCACACGTAGTAGCAGTAGCGGTATTAGCAGCAACAGATGGTGGCAGCTTCTTGCATGTTACCGTGGTTTGTTGTGCTTCACCTGTTTTCAGTAGTGACCAGTGGCTAGTGGATAGTTAAGTAGCATCACTGGTGGTCCATGTTCACCTCCAGCAGGTTCATCCACCACCGCCTTAGGTGTGCTATTTTTTACGCTTAGTCGTAGAGAGGAGTATAGGTGTAGGCTGGCTGCTCCACTTCCTCACTCCGGCCTGCGTGTGATAGGCTGCCCCATTGCCCTATCTAATAAATTGTGTGGTGTGCTCCGGCCTGTAGCCAACGAATAAATACCAACCTCAAAAGTGGTTTCACAAGGTCACTGTTTGCGGGTTAAAGTCGTGTGCAACTAAATAAAATTATAATTAGACCCGCGAATGCGTCAGAAAAAGTATTAAATTAACCACAAATTAAGTGAACTATTTGCTGCGCTGTTGAAATGTGTAAATTTTGTCATCCTGCTCAGTCTAATGGCATACTTGACGCGACTCAATGATCAACGAAATTAAAGGAATTAGCGATTCTAACTTCGTGACCGAGTCTTTAATATAATACAAGAGGGCACTTACTAAAACAGCTTCTAAAGTGATGATTAATGTTCCTTTCTTCACGTGGTTCAATAATGTGTTACCTACTGAAGTTACTTTTTAATTTTCCACCAATCATATAAAATGAATCTTGATTTAAAATCAAATGAATTTTGCCTCCTGACTATCGCAACCAGGGATGATTAACTATAACATGGAGATAATGCACAAATATGAAGGAAGCGAATAAGGGAAGATCATAAGAGAGAATTTGTAGAGGGAAGTAGTGTATTCACCTAGTTGTGCTTGCGGGGATCGAGTTCTACTCTTTCGGCCCGCCTCTCAACTGTCAATCAACTATTACTAACTACTATTTTAAAGGCACAGTAGAGGGAGAACTGACCACAGAGGAAGTGGACATGATCAGAAGGTACACGGTAAGAACAGGTTACGCTAAATAAAGTATACTACGATAACAAGGCACCATGAAGCATTTGCATATAACTAGGTCAAAGAACAACGGGGTTAAGCGTGCACATAAATTTTTCAAACGCATATAGGAGCACTAATGTAATTAACTTAGTGGTATACAACGCGCCAATGTTGAGTTATTGATTTTTTTATTATGCACCCCATACCCATCCATCCCTTCGACGGTGGTGAAAAGAGCCACCAATGTCCATCCCAAAGAGGCCACTGAGCTGTACTGACAGCAGTTACCTACCTGGAGGCAAACTTGACTAAAAGATATCTGAATCTGAACCTCTCTTGAGCTCTCTATGCTTCTTTAAATGTTTAAAGTTCAACAAGAATAACTTTTGTCTAATTAATGCTGTTGTTTGCATATAGGCCCTTAATAGTGTTGCTTAACTGTTTCCTATTCACTTTCTTGTCGATGTTAAATGACTAGAAATAGTAAATAACACCATCTCTAATATTATATCGTTATTCAACACTGATACAATACTCTAGGCTATCTAATGGACTACAGTTATTAAAGAAAATGGTGGTGTTCATTCCCGCTTGTGAAATAGTGAAGTTATAATTTAATATTTACTAAGCCCAATATTACGTCAATGAATAATTTGCCATTTCTTATCTCAAATTGAGAGAGCAATTGCAAATTGATCGCCATTGATTTGGCATCAGTTCTCAAATTAAATCGTAGTTGCGCGTTTTACGAAGCACAAACGCGCGCCATTATTTTTTTTTACCAGCCACATCAGCTACCATGATAATGTAGCTGGCTCCGCTCTGGGCCATGGTGTCGCTTTGAGATATTCAAAACATTTGTGAAGATGACTTGGAAAAGTATCACTACTGAAAACCTCTTAGCTTTTTCTCAACACTAAAACTTCCGACTAAGTGTTAGAAATGCAATCATCTATCGTATATGGCAATATGCTGTCTATTTAAATTTTGAGTATACACGACCTCAAAGCAAATGGAGATCAATAGTCATGTCTGGAACAGGTGTGTGTCCGGGATTTGTCCTTGGGACTGACGTGTTAATCCTTATCATCGCATTTTTTCTTTATATGGTATATTATTTAATAAAGATCATATATACATAAATTTATTAGGGAAAATATACGCGCACTGAAAGGTGGCAAGCAGGAATTAACCCCTACACGGTAACCTAACTAAAACATCTTCTGCTATTAACAACCAGGCCTCTTAAAACAGGAAGAAATAGTATTTGCTTTAAATTACCTTTTCAATGTCGTGAATATATTATTATAAGAGTTATAAGAGATGCTCACCCCCCCCCCCCGTCTTACGCATAAACAGTCACCCAAGATTTGGCATTTTTAGTCTAACCTTTTTTTAGTAATCAAATTTAGTATTTATTGACTTTTTTTAATATCCAAATTATGCCTAATTTCTGCTAAATAAAATGGCTTTCTCTTTCCAAATTATATATTTTTATAGATGTTTTTTCTTTAAAATACTTAATTATACTTAAATATACTAATAGTATATTATACTTAATAAAATACTTAATTCTAGCCTTTTACACTGGACGGCCGCTATGTAATTTACTTGTTTACTCTTGCTAAATAACTGGTACTCACAGTACTGCCCGCATTATATAATTAAAAAATCACCTAATAAATAACCCTTACTGGCATATTAAAGTGTAGAAATGGTAAAACTATTGAGTTAATAGGGTTAGCTTCATGTAAAGTTGGGGGGAGGCGGGAGTGGAACCCCTGGAGGCTGGTAGCCTAGTAGAGACGAGTCATAAGCGGTCTTCGGTATGATGCTGGAATTGCCTTACCCAGGTGCGGGATCACTGGCTCTGATTAAATCCTCACGCTCATATCCTGGACCACCTGTTACTGGCGCCTCCTGAAGGTGGTAGTTGGGCGTGTTGATGGTCAGCGTCTGCAAATAGCCTCGTCAGTTTGGTGCCAAATGTTCATTGAAACATTTTCAGTTCTGTCCACCATATGCATACGATACTTTGTTGTGGAGATTCCCGTATTGTTGACCAAACCACACACTAGAAAGTGAAGGGACGACGACGTTTCGGTCCGTCTTGGACCATTCTCAAGCCGATTGTGGTCCAGGACGGACCGAAACGTCGTCGTCCCTTCACTTTTTAGTGTGTGGTTTGGTCAACATTTCAGCCACGCTATTGTGATCCTCGTCTGCATTCCCGTATTGCTTGTGGTGTCAAATTAGCAACCAGCCTGTCCTCAGGGTCGCCTGCCCACAAACAAGGGCCAAATGCCCGTAATGCAGCCACCAATCCTCCCTGTTCATGCATGAGAAAACTACTCTTGCCTTTGCAGCTGATTGTGTTCGAACTTTTGTTAAATAGTGCCTCCTCTCAAGTGTTCAAGTCTATTTAAACGCTCCACGTGTCTTGAAGAAAAGTAATTGTCAACACTATTAAGACTACTCAATAGCTCGGTCGATAGGGCTTCGTTGGGGTCCGTGGTTCGAGTCTGCCAGGCCCCAGGTGAATGGGACTGAGGATGGGATGTGGTGTAAGGCAACTCTTAGATAATGTGTGTAGGGGACGGGGGTGTAAAACGGGAGTGCCGGCATGGTTGGTGGCCGGCATGGTTGGTGGCCGGCATGGTTGGTGGCCGGCATGGTTGGTGGCCGGCATGGTTGGTGGCCGGCATGGTTGGTGGCCAGCATTGGTTGGTGGCCAGCATGGTTGGTGGCCGGCTTGGTTGGTGGCCGGCATGGTTGATGGCCGGCATGGTTGGTGGCCGGCATGGTTGGTGGCCGGCATGGTTGGTGGCCGGCATGGTTGGTGGCCGGCATGGTTGGTGGCCGGCATGGTTGGTGGCCGGCATGGTTGGTGGCCGGCTTGGTTGGTGGCCGGCTTGGTTGGTGGCCGGCATGGTTGGTGGCCGGCATGGTTGGTGGCCGGCATTGGTTGGTGGCCGGCTTGGTTGGTGGCCGGCATGGTTGGTGGCCGGCATGGTTGGTGGCCGGCTTGGTTGGTGGCCGGCTTGGTTGGTGGCCGGCATGGTTGGTGGCCAGCATGGTTGGTGGCCAGCATGGTTGGTGGCCGGCATGGTTGGTGGCCGGCATGGTTGGTGGCCGGCATGGTTGGTGGCCGGCTTGGTTGGTGGCCAGCATGGTTGGTGGCCAGCATGGTTGGTGGCCAGCATGGTTGGTGGCCGGCTTGGTTGGTGGCCGGCATGGTTGGTGGCCGGCATGGTTGGTGGCCGGCATGGTTGGTGGCCGGCATGGTTGGTGGCCAGCATGGTTGGTGGCCAGATGGTTGGTGGCCGGCTTGGTTGGTGGCCGGCATGGTTGGTGGCCGGCATGGTTGGTGGCCAGCATGGTTGGTGGCCGGCTTGGTTGGTGGCCGGCATGGTTGGTGGCCGGCATGGTTGGTGGCCAGATGGTTGGTGGCCGGCATGGTTGGTGGCCGGCATGGTTGGTGGCCAGCATGGTTGGTGGCCGGCATGGTTGGTGGCCGGCTTGGTTGGTGGCCAGCTTGAATATGGTAACAGCAGTGCTGTTTTTGCCATTATTAAAACAAATATTTTGATAATTGTTATAAATAACATGGGGGGGGGGACTGTTCTAGTTATTAACAAGCTGTGCTAAATTTGTCTGGTAGCAATCTTGTTGGGGTGATAGTTATAGTTGACAGCTATTGTGCTAATGCTTTATAAGCATTGTAAAGCTGTGTGTGTGTAGGCTGTGATTAAGAGAGGGGAGACATTTAATTAATATATAAACTTTTGTCCGTTTTACGGTCAGACACACACACACACACACACACACACACACACACACACACACACACACACACACACACACACACACACACACACACACACACACACACACACACACTGATCATATTACCGTGTTTACCGTTATATTATCCGGATACACCAATGTATTAAATGTATGCGTGTGGGGGGGCAGCAACTAGTGATGGCCGTATAGGCTACACGTTAATATACGCCTTTATCATCTCCGCATATTATCATCATTTTTTCCGCGTGACATGTTCATAATAACTGCACTCTCTTCATACTTGAATGTTACTGTTGTAAATAATTTTAGTGTAGCATCGACTTCAACCAAACAAGGTGAAGATTAGACGTGTACATAAGTCTGAAGTTGATCTTTAGTATCATAGCAGAGTGTAATCTTCCAAGTTGAATGGGGACGGTAGACGTTTTAGTGTGTATTGACTGAAGTTGTGTGTTCCTACAGATGTATGGGCGGTACTCGGCCAATTTGGCAGAGTACGCGCGCCAGGAAGCCCGACGACTCCGTGATGACGACCACCACAAGGACGAGGTCCTCTTCTCTAAAGAACTCCAGCCTTACAGAGGAAGAGTCGCCAGAACCTGCATATCCTTCATCAGGTCAGTGGCGCACTTGTAATATTTCTCCCGTGTTTTCAGTGCATTATTTTACCAAATGAATAGTACCCAACGGGAACATTGATGGCGGCAACGATCCATTTTTGTTGTACGTTCGACTAAATTGTTGCTGAAGCTTGCTCGAAACGCTATGCGTATTAGTGGCTTTGGGTATTGTATGTACGAGCTCTATACATCCAACATTGTCTGTAACTCTGCATTTATGTATGTACTTTTGCTGAATAAATATTATTATTATAAATACATTTTAGGAGGGTGGGGCGCCACAGTAACAATTAAGAGCGACTTGTGTCGCCTCATGCAGGTCGGCTGTCAATCCTTGATCGTCCAAGTGGTTGGGCACCATTCCTTTCCCACCGTCCGGTCCTTATTCTCACTATTTCCAAGTGCAATACAATGTCTATGTGTATATTAACACGTTGTACTGAACGGGGTGAGAATAGCTTGAGCTACCTCATCCCTTTGTGTGTATTTTACCTCAATAAACTTATTTCAATTTCAATATAGTCGTAATGACTTGGCACATTCTCCTGATACTTCCCTCTCCGTCCCTTACCAGCCTACCCAGGGCAGGAATCCTGGGTCGTTATTACTGGAGAGGGACCATCATCATCCTCCCCCCCCAAACAAAGAGGGGGGGGGGGAATCTTGATGATTTCGGGGCTTAAAGTCCCCGCGGCCCGGTCCTCGACCTGGCCTCCGTTTTGTTGCACACCCCCAGGAAGCAGCCCGTAGCAGCTGTCTAACTCCCAGGTGCCTATTTACTGCTAAGTAACTGGGGCATCAGGGTGAAAGAAACTCTGCCCATTTGTTTCTGCCTTCACCGGGGGATCGAACCCGGAACCTGAGGACTACTAATCCGAAGCGCTGTCCACTCAGCTGTCAGGCCCCGTTGTTAATATTTGGCCCAGCAGATATTACACGATGGCCTGGTGTCGGCCGTCGGCCGCCAGTGACCAACATGCTCGGTAAAGCCTCGTCAACCCACCACCTGTTTCATCCTGGAAAATAAAGCTGCCTCACCCTGTTAATCTAACCTAATTAAATTAACTTGAATCTATTTACCTCACTTATTGACTTCTCCCCCCCCCCACCTCTCTCTTCCTTCCCCCCCCCCCACTCTCTCCTTCCCCCCTCTCCTCTTCCTTCCCTCGTCCTCCCCATCCCCCCCTCTCTCTCTCTCTCTCCCTCTCTCTTGCTTCCCCCTCCTCTCTCCCCCTCTCTCTTGCTTCCCCCTCCTCTCTCCCTTCCCCCCCCCCCTCCTCTCTCCCTTCCCCCCCTCCTCTCTCCCTTCCCCCCTCCTCTCTCCCTTCCCCTCCTCTCTCCCCCACCTTCCCCCCCCTCCTCTCTCTCTCCCTCCCCCCCTCTCTCTCTTTCTCCCCTCTCCTTTTCCTCTTGCGTACAAATATTTGAAAGTAGCATAGTAATTACCACTCCAAACTTTGTTTCCATAGAACTTTTTTAATATTAGTCCAAGATATGTTTAATATGGGCAGCAGGCACGAGATGTAACCTGTGAGGGTTACGGGGAAGAGATCCATCGCTCTATACCCCGTCTCCTGACCGTTTATATCTGGCGCGTTAAATACCACTCATTATTAACGTTCATAATTGGCTTCAATGCAACAGTTTCGTCAATGCCTTCCACGCAATGAGAACTTCCTTACATCTCTACGACTCGATTGCGTGTTCAGCTTTTAACTAATGTTCCCCTTGTTCTACCGCCTTTTAATTTAAATAGGCTTCCTTTGTCCATTTTGTCTATTCCCCCTAAGGATCTTGTATGTAGTGATCATGTACATTTTCTTCCCGCCTCTAAGGTTGAGGGGGGACTTACCTCGCCCTGTCCTCGTTGCTGATCCTTTTCAATTCTGGTACTAATCTTTCATTACTTTCATTAATAGTAGGTATAGGTACTATAAGGTTGTGGGTGACAGGTTGCCATAACAATAACTTTGACTCGGACGACCTGTCAGCGTTTCCAAGCTCGTAAACTATTTTACAATTCAGACTAAACCACCTTGAACGAGGAGAGATGAACAGGTTTCGTTAGTGGACACGTAGCTACTTGATCAATTAATTTTTTTATAAAGATTTTTCTCAAATAAGTTTGAGTTATAACGTACCCTCTCTAATGGCGCCCAACCACTTGGGCTGGACGGTAGAGCAACGGTCTCGCGTCATGCAGGTCAGCGTTCAATTCCCGACCGTCAAAGTGGTTAGACGCCATTCCTCCCACCCGTCCCATCCCAAATCCTTACCCTGACCTCTTCCAAGTGCTATATAGTCGCAATGGCTCAGCGCTTTCTTCCCACAAGTTACAGCCTCGCTCCTGTGCCAGGTAAGTCCACTACGGGCTCACCATAGCCCGTGCTATTTGGAACTTTTTGTTCCCAGTAGCGGAATCTTTCACAACAACGCTTTCTCCTGACAGTTCCCTTCCCTAATGGTTACAGACACTTGATAGTCTCAAATTATTATGCAACATTTTCGTAGTTAAGGATTACGTGCTTAGACAACCCGCAGAACAATTGTTTGTTCAATTGTTTAAAATTCATATTGAAGTTCAGACAGAAGTGTGTGTGTGTGTGTGTGTGTTGTGTGTGTGTGTGTGTGTGTGTGTGGTGTTTCTATGGATGACCAACCGGGCTGTGGTGGATACGTGGGCCTGCGGGCCGCTCCAAGCAACATCCTAGTGAACCAAGCTATCACACATCAAGCCTGGCTCGGGCCGGGCTTGAGGGGAAAAAGGAAAGTTTATGAATATTATACTTAACACGGAATCCTTAAATGCCGCGTTCAGCGAGCAATGTTAAGCACTTGGCGGTTTTAAAAACTGATTACATTATAATTTTACGCACGAGGGTGGTGTTTTTGTCATTACAAGGAAAACGTATCTAGAATAATAATGAACCGGAAAACCAGACGTTGTGTTCTGAATAGGCTGCAAGAATATTTGCTGGCGTCAATTTGTCGATTTCAGCCCAGGAGGCTGTTGGCGGTTAATTAAGGCTGGTCACCCACTACGCCTGAGGCTAGATAACTGCGACACTAAAGATAACAGATAACTTCACCCACTGGGTCCAGCATCCCGTCCTCTCAAATAATCGCCTAATTTTGTACGCTATGGTCCCCAACGTACAAAATACAGGGTTACAATGGTCCCAAGCATACAAAATAGGGGTACAATGGTCTCAAGCGTACATAATAGGGGGTACAATGGTCCCAATCATATAAAATAGGGGGTACAATGGTCCCAATCATACAAAATAGGGATACAATGGTCCCAAGCGTACATTATAGGGGTTACAATGGTCCCAAGCGTACATTATAGAGGTTACAATGGTCCCAAGCGTACCAAATAGGGGTACAGTGGTCTCAAGCGTACAAAATAGGGGGTACAATGGTCCCAAGCGTAGCGAATAAGGAGTAGCTGCTCAGAAATATTCACGTTTTAATATGTAGGTTGGCTAGGTGGGTGAGCTACCAGTCCTCCCGAATGGTAGGTCGCATTTTGACATACATCACCCGAGGCCAAAAACTGATGCACTAAGAATCTTGGCTGCTCGCAAATTGATGTGATGTCCCGTTTTCTATTCGTGGGTCCTCGGTTAACTTTGACCCGGGCAAATTTAGTGATTCCTGGGACCAGGTTCACTTACGAACCTGTCCATCTTTTCTCAATCTTTGGCGGCTTTGTTTACAATTATTTAACAGTTAATGAGCTCCAAAGCACCAGGAGGCTTTTTATAACAATAACAACAGTTGATTGGGAAGTTCTTATGCTTGTAAACTGTTTAATAAATGTAACCAAAGTCGTCAAAGATTGAGGAAAGATGTACACGTTCGTAAGTACTTGCGTAACTGCTTCGTGAATCTGGTCCTAGTTTAGTGACGATGTGAACGTCAAAAGGACGGGCTGAGGTGAGTGGCATGGATTTGAGTGTTTTAGTTCCCCTTATTTTGTATGGTGACACCTGGATTGTACCTGGATGGGTTTCTGGGAATTCTCCCGAAGCCCGGCCCGAAGCCAGGCTTGATATGAAAGCTTGGTCCAACAGGCTGTTGCTGAGAGCGACCCTCAGGCCCACGTATCCAATACATACAGCCTGGTTGATCTGACACTTCTTGAATAAAACTGTTTTCTCTTGATTTCTACGTTCGGACAATATTTCTACATTCCGACAATATTTCTTATACTCGCTGACTAGAGGAATGTTGAACAACCATGGATCTCTGATGTTCAGTGTTCTCTGATTGTGCTTATGGGACCAGGCGCTCTTCTGCATTTCCTACCATAACTTTCACTCCAGTATGTTATTTTACTGTGAAAATTTGGGACCTGGCCGTCCAGTATTTTCCTTGTATATATCATTTGGTTACCCTCTCGTCTGCTTTCTCAAGAGTACACTGGGAGAGATTTGAGACAGAGAAGTTAGATTTTAGTTTAGTTCATTTATTATGCACCTCATACGCATCTTGTGAAGTGATAGTGGTTAGAGGCACATAATGGGCTCAGGGACTGAACCCCACAATTCATTTAGCTAAGCAAGTTACAATCTTGATGAGTTGGTTACAAAATTCAGTAGAAGTCGTCACGTTATAAAAGGGTTCGAGATCGACCAAGGAACGGGTTGGTTTTCACCCTCACATGAAGCCTAACCCGCGATCGTATGCGTAAGAACTTCGAGCAAGTTATACAGCAGTAAGCTTGCTGGCCCATTTTTAACAGGTTCTATTTAGGCTCAATCATTTCCACAAGTCTCTCGCAACTAAATTATACCTAGTTGCATCAAGTCTCCTTTCTCCGCTAAATTAATAATTCTTGCCGGGTTTCAATGGAAGGTCGACTGCTTTTACCGGCGCTGACCAGCGTCAGCTGCCCGGAGTCTCCAGCTGCACCCCTTCCTCTCACACACGACCATTTAAACATCCAAGTTCATTATATCTTACTGCGCGCTTGAACTCGTAAATATTTACTGTGTGTACTCGCCTATTTGTCTACAGGAGAGAGACTACGTGGAGAGACTACGGGAATTAAACCTCACTTCGCTGGAAGACAGTAGAGTTAGGGGGGACATGATCACCACATTAAAGATTCTGAAGGGAATTGATGGGGTAGATAAAGACAGTCTATTTAACACAAGGGGACACAGGTGGAAACTAAGTGCCCAAATGAGCCACAGAGATATTAGAAAGAACTTTTTTAGTGTCAGAGTGGTTGGCAAATGGAATGCATTAGGAAGTGATGTGGTGGAGGCTGACTCCATACACAGTTTCAAGTGTAGATATGATAGAGCCCGATAGGCTCAGGAATCTGTACACCTGTTGATTGCCGGTTGAGAGGCGGGACCAAAGAACCAGAGCTCAACCCCCGCAAACACAACTAGGTGAGTACAACTAGGTGAGTACAGGATCGAGCCGTAGCTCATGGACTCAGCTTTTCTAGCCACAGATTGTGTGTATTTACTATTTGTATCTGAGGGATCGAGCTATTGGGTTTTGGACCCAGTTTTTCTCGCCAATTTATACTTTTTTTGTTTTTGTCTGCTACATATTCCAGTGTGGGACTGTGGTGGGGGTCTTGAACCGCGGACCCCACGCGTGAGAGGCCGTAGCACTATCAACTAGGCTATGAGCAGTCTTAAAAGACAATTCTGCTACATGCATTTCTCTTATACTCCTCACTGTCTGTGTGTCACCAGGGAGCTGGTGCCTGAGTGGACAGCATGTTGGTCACGTAATCCTGTGGCCCGGAGTTCGATTCCCGGCGCCGGCGAGAAACAAAATGGGTAGTGTTTCTTTCACCCTGATGCCCCTGTTACCTAGCAGTAAATAGGTACCTGGGGATTAGACAGCTGTTACGGGCTGCTTCCTGTGTGTGTGTGTGTGTGTGTGTGTGTTTACTAGTGTGTTTACTAGTTGTGTTTTTACGGGGGTTGAGCTTTGCTCTTTCGGCCCGCCTCTCAACTGTCAATCAACTGTTTACTACTTTTTTTTTTTCCACACCACACACACACACCCCAGGAAGCAGCCCGTGACAGCTGACTAACTCCCAGGTACCTATTTACTGCTAGGTAACAGGGGCATTCAGGGTGAAAGAAACTTTGCCCATTTGTTTCTGCCTCGTGCGGGAATCGAACCCGCGCCACAGAATTACGAATCCTGCGCGCTATCCACCAGGCTACGAGGCTCCCTGTGTGTGTGTGTGTGTGTGTGTGTGTGTGTGTGTGTGTGTGTGTGTGTGTGTGTGTGTGTGTGTGTGTGTGTGTGTGTGTGTGTGTAAAAACAAAAGTTAATTAGTAGTTAGTAACAGTTGAGAGGCGGGCCGAAAGAGCAGAATTCAACCCCCGCAAGCATAACTAGGTGAATACACACACAAAAACACATAAATATGTACACACACACGTACATCCCCAGGAAGAAGCCCTTAACAGCTGTCTAACTCCAAAGTACCTATTTACGTATAAGTGAACAGGAGCACCAGGGTAAAAGAAACTGCCCGTTTGTTTCGGCCTCTGCCGGGGATCGAACCCGTGCCCTTAGAACTGCGACCCCAGAACGCTGTCCACTCAGCCGTGGTGGCCTGGGTGGGTCTGTCTGTCTGTCTGTCTGTCTGTACATGAATTCTGACTCAAAAGTTGTTTGTTGTTTAAAGATTTGCTACCGGGAACAAAGTTCCAAGTAGCACGGGCTATGGTGAGCCCGTCTGACTCACAAGACTTGGAGGGCAGAACACTAAAAT
Source organism: Procambarus clarkii (assembly GCF_040958095.1). Classification (NCBI taxonomy): domain Eukaryota; kingdom Metazoa; phylum Arthropoda; class Malacostraca; order Decapoda; family Cambaridae; genus Procambarus; species Procambarus clarkii. The sequence continues at coordinate 53,581,311 of NC_091159.1, forward strand.
AGACTAAAAGGTATCGACTTTTATCATGGGGCAAGTGCAGTAATTCTCAAGAATGATAAATATTGTTAGTCATAAATAAAGTGAATCATAAATATTCCTCATTGTGATAAAATATTTTCGTTATTCGCATGTCTTGTTTGTGTCGAATTTATGAAACAGTGATAGTATGTTAACCAAAATTATTAGATACAATAGTCATTAATAAAGCATTTTATGAAGCCTATCATGTCGACGTCATTTCACGACCTTTCCCAGGTGGATTTAAAAGGTGCATACTAGGCTAACTTCTTTTTAACCACTCTGAAGTAGTCGATGCCACGAAGCCTCGAACTTGAATTAGTGGAGAAGCGTGAGGGAAAGTGGATATTGGGCATGCAATATCTTCGTTCATCATATTTCAAAGAATCGATTGTAATAGGCTAGGACTTTATTTAACTTATGTACACTGTTCTCTAGCTTGGGGGGGAGTGCACTTTGCTATCGATGTCTGGCATTAGAATTCTTTGTCGAATTTGGGCTAAACATGGATAGAGGTGGCTTCCACAACTTCTTCCTTCACTGTATTCCACTTGTTGGCAACTCGAACTGGGTACGAGTACCTCCATATGTTGTTCCGCTTATTTGCGTTTCCAGCCAATGTGTGTCCTGTCGTTCTCTACATATTAAAGAGGCTGTCCTTGTCCACCTTGACTTTTTCTCAGTATCTTGCATATCGTAGTCATATCTTGTTTCTCCTATCCTCTAGGGGTTTGAGATTTGGTTCCATTAGCCTCATGGCTTAACCCTCTTAGCTCTGGAACCAATCTTGTTGCAAAATCTCTACGTTTCAACTTTGGTTTTATGCTGTACAGGGTGTGCATTCTACGCCACTGCTGCATATTCCAATATTGGACTAAGAAATAGTGTAGACTGTCTTGAAAGAGTCCAGATTTAGGTTTCTAAATGATGTTTTGATGTTTGCCAGCGTCCCAAATGCTGCTGATGTTAATCTCTTTGTGTGCATCCGGTGTTAGTTTTAGCCGCGGGGACCTAGCCCCCGGAATCAACGCAAGGTAACCGCAAGGTAACCGCAAGGTAAGTTACGGTAGTCTTTTCTCCATTTCACATCTTCATTACCTTACTCTTGTTGGGGTTGAATTCCAGGAACCATTTCTTTGCTCACTCCTGGAGTTTGTAAAGATCCTCCACTAACTTCCTGCGGTCCTCGTGTTTGTGTTAACATTTTTTAATATTAACGAATATTAATTAACATAACAATTTTAACATGGCTGGGTGTGTTTGGGTGGGGGCACTGGCTGGGCGTGTTGGAGAGGGAGGGTGGGGCGGAAGAGTTGGGGGTGGTTGTTGTGGTGATGGTAAGGGAGCATGGGTGGCAATAAGCCATGTCAGAGCAAGGAGCAGTTGTTGGGGGCGCAAGCAGGGATCTGCAGGATCGTTGTTACCATTGATCGGCGGGCAGACTGTTGGCGCGCACACCACGCCGCCGGTCCTCGGGCTCCTTGTTTGTCTCTTGCAGCACCTCGCTTATTCTGACCAGATAATACATACATACCGAAGACATGCCGCGTCTCGCGGGATTACTACTGGGTCTATCCAGTAAGTGGATGGGTGACCACGTAGACACTGTCCTTTCACTAGGGTGGATGTTGATAAGCTAGCTAAATGTTTTTCATCCCTGACGATCGTAGACTTTCATCAGGCTTGGAAAATAATGCTAGCTAATGAATAAATGTAGTGAACACAGGATAGTCTTTATTTCCTCGATCCCCACACGCTAGGCCCTTAGGGCATTTAGAGATGTGGCCATATATGGTTAGGAAAATATAATGCTGATGACAATGTAATTGGAACAGAGATATTTTGCTTGTATATAACGTTTTTCCCTGAAGAGAGCTTGATCTGCGCAAAATGCATCCATCTTTGATTTCTTAACTCCACACAAGCCAACCGTGGTGCAGTTGGAGAAGCAGACAAATATACTTATGAAAAAACACAATAAAGTAAATTTAATTAAGATTTCTATAATTCTCGAATGTATTTTCCTGGAGATGTTGCCTGATGTGCTTGAGAAGCAGGCGCCACACTACCTTAGATGGAGTAAACATAGTAAAATGTTGACACTGGTGCCGGCTGCTGCACCTGGACGGGGGTAGCCTTGCCACGCTATATATTTTATTTTTAACGGTGAAAGATTGATACAAATCGTCGTCCCTTCATTTTCTAGTGTGATTTGGTCAACATTGATACAAAATATTGAAGTGTATAAATTTTAGTGCGATAAAGGTATACCTGTATTTTCTGTAACATTTAGAACGTCATTTAAATTTTCATAGAGGCGAAGAGCAAGGGGCGACATGATTGTAGAGACGAATAGAACGCGAAACTATGAATACAAAATGGCTAAGTTTATATTCAGAAAAGATCTGGATAAATATTGGTCCGAAAATGGGGTTATTTTGTGGAACAGATTACCGGGTAACATAATAGACCAGGGTCATTGGATTGTTTCAAGCGTAGGTGAGGTATTAGTGGTGGGTCCTTGTCGCCACAGCTGGTAAAACATTGGAATTGTCCGTGTAAATAACACATAGCAGTGATTAAATAGCTGTATTACGGATGCTATCATCTGTCCGCGCCGCAAGAGTTTAATCTGATTCATACGATGACAGATTAATCCGGTTCTGCAACAAGGTAAACTGATAAGTGTTGAAACGTCTGTTTGTAGTTCTTGTAATATACAATATAAACTGTAAACTACACCTCTGAATATAAACATTTCATCCGGACAAGTGGACAAATCTACATAATTCTCTTAATTGCAAATATACTCTGGAGCAGGACTGAGTCATCTATTTAAATTTCGCGAGGTTTCTGCCAATTCTGACACTCGGCAATTTAATATAATATAAAGGTTAATAATAATTGTAACAGATGGAGCTAAACCACCGCCCCCACCCTTAGGTACGGCCCTAGCCAACCTAATTTATTGCTGTTGGAGGCCTCATACATTATGCGCGGCCTGACAGCCTAGTGACCCAATTCCACCGCCATTCCTCTGGTCGGGCCATTGTGGCTTCTTGCCTCGCCACGTTTTAACCATCCAATTACCAATAGAACTTTGTGAGATTCTGACCCACTAAATGCTTTTGGCCCCTTGGTCTGCTCACGTGGGAATTTATAGTGACCATTTTTTACCTTAGCCTATTATGTGAAGGATCCAGACAGGATAAGCGGAGGGATAACATCCATACCAATTAGTCACTATCTGGATAGTGACCAATTTGTCACTATCCAGCTCATTCTGTATAGCTAGTACTTGTAGTAACGATGAAGACCATCGTACACAGGGTTCTGGTAGTATACAGTCGACAGTTCTCGACGCACAATCGATAATTCCGGGCTCGAATCCCGGGCGGGACAAAGTGTGGCCACATTTCCTTTCACCTAATGCCTCTGTTCACCTAGCAGTAAGTAGGTACTCAGGAGTTAGTCAGCTTGTTGTGAGGTTGCATCCTGGGTTAGTAATTCGGTCTGGGAGGGGGGGGGGGTGAGGACCTTGATAAAAGCCTAATGTGTATGAATACACTCTGGCTTCCTGTCCCCCGACACAATTATTATATATGACGTAATGAACAATTACAAAGTAAAAATCGTTGCCATTTGAATTTGGACAAACCCAAAAAGGTTTTGTATTCGTTGCAAAGACATCCTAAACTAACCTAACCTTCCTATGCCTAATACACGCTATCAGAGGCCAAATATAGTACATATGTGCTATACTAGGCCTAAAATATTTAAACTTTTTTTTTTTTTCCATAAAGTAAATAGTATAAAAATCTACCATCTAATTGCCGTTTACGTCAATATGTACACTGTTGCACATTAGTTGCAAAAATTACTATTTAAACAATATCACATCACTATGGCCAAGTTCACTGGATCGGTCCTGGTGGGAGCTGTGTATTTTTCCTTCCAGTAAAAGACAGGCGTTGATTGAGCTTTCAATATTATAATAATAATAATAATAATAATTAGTATTAGTATTATTATAATAATAATATTATGTTACTGATAATTAGGGGCTACTGACCCATGGCCTAAGAGAAAAATTATTTTTTTTAGGAAACAATGTATCCTTAAATGTTTGTGTTCAGTATATATATATTATTTTACCAACATTTAAAGTATTTTAAGTAAACTTATTGTATTATACAATTCATGTAAAATCTAGTTGTGGATCTCTAGCCTCTCATAGTAATTAGTATTCAACAGTAAGGAATATGCTTGCATTGTATTTACACCATGGATGTGAATCTAGAGAGCTCGAACTTAACAATTGGATAGTCGATACTAGCCATAAGCGTGTCCGGAGCGCTGCGCTGTTTGGATATGTGGTGGCTACCTTGTGTAGCTTCAACGTTGTAGGGATCAACGGCCCCGCGGCCCGGTCTCCAACCAGGCCGTTGACGCGGGTGCTCGCAGCCTGGCGTATGAATCACAGCCTGATTAATCAGGTATTCAGAGATGTTTGTCGTTCTCTCTTGAACATTTTGAGAGGCCGGCTAGTTATTATGTATGTAGCGGGAGTGTGTTGAAAAGTCTTGGGCCTTTGTTGGAGTTCTCAGAGTACCAATTTATTTATTTATATATATACAAGAAGGTACATTGGGATTGTGAGGATACATAGCATAGTAATTACATTGTTGTAAAGCCACTAGTACGCACCTCTGCTTTTCAACCGGGGGTATTTTTGTACATCTTGCCATTCCTATTGGTTTCTTATAATGTAATCTCCGTGTTCACATTTGGAACCAGTATTCCCATTAATATCTTCCACGTGTAGATTATACAGCCTATCCTCCCGTTTTCGTAGTAATTATTTATTTATTTATGCATATACAAGAATGTACATAAGGAATGTGAGGATACAAATATGGTAATTACAGTCTTGTAAAGCCACTAGCACGCGCAGCGTTTCGGGCAGGTCAAATAGTATAGTATAGCAGGTCAATTATAGTAACGATGAGGACAATGGTGTGTATATACCGACCTACAACGAAACTAGGAAGTCGAGATCGGCACTATTGAGTTGGACAAACCGGGAAAACTATTTTATACATATGTTGCAAAGACAAAATAACCTAATATAACCATCCTAGGCCTAATACACGATATGAGGCCTAATATAGTAAATGTGTGCGCTATACTAGGCCTAGGAATATTTAGGTTTGTTTTTTAGCTTCATTTTGCCTCACTGTAAAATTAATAGTACAAAGTTCTACTTTGCTTAGAACGGCAATTTTTGTACTATGGCGCAGTTACAAAAAAAATACTATCTAAACAGAAGAATGGGCTGATCTGTGTCTCTCTCTCGCCTGCGCTCTAGATAATACTGATTTAGAACTTTGAATCGGTCCCCATAATCATAAGTTACGTTACGTTCATTATCTTGTTCCGTAAGACATGCTCAAAACTGGCACGTTGATCAGCAGTAGGACGTCCCCGATGACATTTTACTGTTCATGTAATAAGACGGTTATAAAATAACGGGCAAGAAACCGGCTGGCCTTTCCTGAACCGATTATGTGCCTCTGTAACCCTTTCCACCACCACCCACGGGATAGGTATGGGTTGCATAATAAAGAAATAGAATTTTCCTTGGAACTAGAGTTCTTAGGATGAGCCTTGAACCTGAAATATTGAGACAACATATCAAGTTTTCGCCCACGGACCAATGTACTGTGTTCATCTGCGTCAGCGGCGTTGCCTAGTTAACCAATTGTTTAAGACTGTGTAGGCGTTGTTATAGATGAGAAATACGCAAACAAAATGCCAACATTGATATATATCTCTGGCTGCTACCTCAAATTTTTGTTGTTGGCAAAATGCTAATAATTGCCAACAACAAAAATTTGAGGTAGCAGCCAGAGATATATATCAATAGCATATTAAAAAATCGCTTCTCCCTTAACCAGATAAACATTTAACATAACCAGTAATTAAATTGCATGGCATACTACCACTGCTATATTGAATTGCATTCAAACTTGGAACGGCAGAGGAGTGAACCAATTAGGCTGGGAGAGGAGATTGATTTCTAGATATTAAGTGAGAGATTAAGCCACCCAAGAGGTGGCTCAGGCATGAATAGCCCTAAAGTGGAGGCTGTTTGGAGCCATTACCAGTACCAGTAGTTGATACTGTAGATCTGTGGCTCGAGAGAGGGGACAGTAATATATACTATATATATTATATTAACTATATATATATATATAATATATTAACTATATATATATATATATATATATATATATATATATATATATATATATATATATATATATAATATATATATATATATATATCTTGTAATAGTGCTTATTACACACAATGTATGTGTATATACATATACACCTATATATCTAAATACATACGATATAAACTATATACATTTTTTGATTGCGGAATTGAACTACATTTTAATGGGAAAAGGGCTCAGTGGGGGTAATAATTTGAGAATGAGCTGACGTTGGAGGGACTGAGCCATCTCCGGCAGTGGGTCAGGGAGTGTAGCGTGGCGCCTGCTGCTGCTCTAGTCCCTCCCAACAATCAATATATCCCAGTAAATAATGACCGGCTGCATAACTCCCCGGTCCTGTACATTGACCTAAATCACACACATCCTACCCATTGGCCATAATATTAAAGAGCAACGCAGAATCAACGTTGAATGAATTAACGTTCATAACGTAGATTCAGCTCGGAACAAGCGGCACTCTTGGGTAGTGCCCACTGGGTACATGCAGCCTGTCCTTCATGAGTGGTGACAACGCTCCCAACATGGGGCTCACCCCTCCTGCGGGACCATATAATCATCTGAAAACATGTATATTATATAAATTTGAAAACATGCATGGAATGGACTTTGGGCCTTTGTTTAGAGGACGGGCAACCCATCATCGACTCAAGTCCATTACATTCAGCGGTCGACCCCACAGACGCATTCATAAATTTTAACATGCTGTTCATTCAAAACGGGAATTTTCTTAAGTATAAATTAATATTATAATATATTAGCATATTGTGTATAAATAGGCATAGGCATAGGTTAGGTCAGGTGTTTAGGTTCTGTTGGCGATTATTTGTATTTGTAGTACGTGGGCGAAGCATTTACAGCGTTGTGGTTCGAACAAAATTCGTCAGTGAAGCACTTGTTCCCGATATGTTCGAACGTCAGCAGTTGAGTCGTGTGTAAGCCGCTTTTCATTCATAAACAGGGGGTTTGGCGGGTGCATGGAATCACTTTTGGATCTTTGTTTGGAGGACGGGCTGGCATTTACAGTGGTAGGGTTCGAACAAAAGTCGCCAATGAAGCACTGTCTGAGAAGTGTTCAGACGTCATCAGTAGTGTGTTTACTATTTTTCATTCATAAACGGGGGATTTGGCGGGTGCTTGGAATCACTTTCATCCTTTGTAAGGACGGGCTGTAACATGCCCAAATCGGCATCATTCATCCAACAGACGGTGACACTAGTGTCCAAACTTTAGGACATTGGCATTATTAATGTTGAGCTTCATCTTAAAATTTTGACTAGTTCTGCAATGTGATGAGGTTTATCCTGAGATTCATAGCCTTCATTTGAGTTTAGTATTTGCCCAACTTTAGTGTTATTTGTAAATTTAGGCCATTGACAATGTGAATAACCCTGGAAACAAACCGAAATCGTCTATATTTTCCGCTTGTTACAACTTGTAATAAAGTTGTTACATCGTGTTTATGACGTATTAAAACGTTGTTACACCTTGCTATATTGGTTATAACTGGTTAGGTGTTAAAACTTGTTCGAACGTTGTACCAACGTCGTAGTTTCGGTGTGTGTGGCGGGAAAGGCCCAGAAAACATACCCCTGGGGCATACCAGGAGTGACATTTCTTCATTCCAACTCATGTTAATACTTTCAATCCCTCAACCAGGATCTAATCAAAATGGGAACATTCCCATCAATGGTAAGGGGCTCAATGTTACTGATCAGCCTCTCGTGGGGTACAATTGTACTTCACCATTGTTAAAGGTCTTAATAATGGTGAAGATATAATTTGTATTGCTGTCAACTACCTTGAAAATGCTTGCGTAGAAGGATAGCAGATTATTAGGCAATAGATGTCAAGATGTTTTCTTGTTTAATTACCTCTTATACTAAGGTACTTACCCACTATCAAAGTTCACATTAAGGGATCTATCCCTGTTCTTGAATATTGGGAGCCACATTGTCCAACCTCTAAGCAACTATAACTGTTGATTGCTAGCGTGATACTAGTTGGTCACAGAGTTCCTTTCTGCACTCCTTTAAGACTGCTAAACACCTCATTTGGGCCTTAGAATTTATTAGGAATTATTTTTAAAGTTTATGCCAGATTGATTAATTTGAATGTTGGACAATTTACTTTCATCGCCATTTGACAGATGTGAATATGAAATTAGATAATACTTAGCGTACTGTGTTTATTTTTCTGCAGCTCTAATTTATTTAATTGTATGATGCTGTCTATACTGTTTATTTTATTAGCCTATTTTATGGAAATGTCATTAATAATTATTAATATTAAATATAATAAATCTGGTGGTGGCTCATTACAATAACTTTACATTTCAGACCAATTTGGGACCACACATTTGCCCGCTTGGGTGAGGACTGGGTGTTCCTCTTCATCCTAGGCACACTCATGGCAACCATCTCCTTTCTTATTGATGACATCGTCCTTATATGTTTTGGAGGTACAGTATTTATTTTTAGCATTTTGTTAATACTATACACATCACTGCAGTTGTCTGTGCTGCTCTTTTTGACTAAAGGAATTATTTTATAATTCAGGCTAGCTTTAATGGCTCATAATCGGAAACAGAATTCTCCATTTATTTTAACAAACTTTTCTGTTTCCGATTAACAAACCCCAACAGTTTTTACATTGGGGGTTAAGAGAGAACATAGAAATTATGTTGATTTTACATTCTTGTAAAGTCACCTTGGGGTACAATTTAAAAAAAAAAAAATTTATTTGACAAATACCAGATTTCCTCACACTTCTTAGAATGGGAGGGGGGGGGGGAGGTTTCTTCTCCCTCTACAACCTGTGACTTAAGGTAATTACTCTATTCCACTCCTCTTAGGTCACTAAAAAGGGTCTGGGTTTTAACAATACACTACTCTGACCACAATACACAAATGGATATACAAAATAAATGTGGGTAACCCCCATGTGACACACAGCTGAGCACATACACCTGAAATAACACACCACTTTCCCCTACACACATGGTTCCAAAATCCTTATTTCCACAAATTCCTATCTCTAACTCATAAAGAAAAGGAGAAGCACCGCTATAAACATCTATAAAACTGCACTTATCGTATTTGTTGGAGACCATCCACAACACTGGTCTTGTTCTCACTGCCTCCCTCTCCCAAGTGACTGATAGGGGCTTGCACATGTCCCTGCCTGCCTGGTTCCAATAATGTCCCCCTCCCTATACATGTCATACACATTTCCCAATACTTCATTTATGTCTTATAATGTTCCAGGCTGTTTTTCTACATTAAACACTGTTGTTTCTTTATATTTTCTTGCATTGAGTCTGTTGTTTTTAAACCATTTTATCTCTTTTGTTTACATTGGTTTTTAGATGATATTTTCCTGTTGAGATGATGCTCTGTGCATCTGAAGGGGGTCAGAGTTCCAGACTGTTTTTCAACATTTAACACTGCTATTTCTCCCTACACAAGGGTCTCTCTCTTACAATGTGATGAATACAGGAATACAGTGATGACATCTCTGTATCACTACTTAAATAGTTTCACAATCATTTAAAAACACTCAAGGATTACCACTCACCTTTATATACATTTTGCCTTATTCTGTACTTTAAATTTAAATTTAGTTTTATGCTCGGGAAAGCAATAAGAGAGATTATCGATACAGTATATTTATTATATTATTTTTATTTATAGATATTTATTTATATTTATTTTATCTATATACAAGGTACAATAGGTTTGTGAGAATACATTGGTGTTCTTATATTCTTACAATGCCACTAACACACATAGCGTTTCGAGCAGTGATGGCATCTTCTTTTCTTCTGCTAATAACGTGTTTATTTACCATTGTTATCTTGTACAGTAGTGCTGTGTCTGGGCTGTTTCTTAACATTTGCTGCTATGTCATTTTCAAACTGCCTCTTGTTTCTTTCCTCTAATATACAGGTTTCTTGCACTTCTTAATGTCTAGTCTGCTCTGGTACTTTGTTGCCTGGGCATTCTTTCTCTTGCCATCTTTTTTCTTTATTTGGGATTCTTGCATTATCTGTTGAACAATTGGTTACTCTTGTCTTACCACTCTCCTACACAGTATTTACTTGTGACAGCATTTCTTGGACTATACAGTATACTGTACTTCATTTATAGTTTTTTTTTGTTTTTTTTTTTGAGAAATATACAAGAGTTGTTACATTCTTGTACAGCCACTAGTACGCGTAGCGTTTCGGGCAAGATTTCGGGATTTTTTTCCTCTCAAATCTATTCTGAGCTGCCTAAATAAAGCGAGTAACTTGCTTCTATGTTGCCTCCATCTGTAGTCTCGTTCCCTTTCTAGAACCTGTATTTACTATACTTCCTGTACTTATTACTGTATATCACATTACATTTTTCTTTGATTGCCCACATTGATTAAAATGTGCAAAGTCACAATAATTTCATATTTTTAATGCATACCGAATAGGCTTGCTTTCCTGGGTTCTTAATGTGGGGAAAGTAATACATAAAATGTGTTTGTACTGTATGTGGTTCGTAAATATCGGTAATATTTGTGACGCATTTGAGCACAAGTTTATTTTTGTCTTCCAGGTCGAATGTACTTGCAAGAAAATCTAGGCAAAATCCACTGGGCTCTACAACTATTTACCTGGGTTGTCATTCCTACGCTATTGGTGATATTTTCTGCTGCATTCTGTCAGTGGATGGCACCTTCTGCTGCTGGCTCTGGTATTCCAGAGATGAAAACTATCCTCAGGGGTGTAGTGCTTAAAGAATATCTTACGTGGAAAACTCTACTAGCCAAGGTAATACAATATGATTATACACTGTATACATGTATGATTATAGTAATACAGTACAGTATGATTGTGTGTACAATATGATTGAGTTTAATATTTAATGTGGTTTTTGTGATAACTTGATGTCCAACCATTACTGTCCCACATGTTCCCTATCACCTAATGCTACTGTTCACATAGCACTAAATAGGTACCTGTTAGTCGGCTTGTTGTGGGATTGCATCCTAAGGGAAGGTCAGTAGTATGACATTGATGGGCAGAAGTGACCTAAACATAAGCCTAATGTGTATATGGTATATGTATGGTTGAGGTTAAGATTTAACTGTTAGTGTTGTCCATCAGCCTTCAATTTTTTAATCTAATTAAAAGTCCATTTCCAATCCTTAGGTCCACATTTTCATCAACGCTGATATTGAAGTTTTTTTATTTAATATTTATTTATTTATATATATCTATCTATCTATATCTTATTTCTCTATATCAATTTATTTTGATATATCAATTTATTTTGCATACCTAATTTTTATGCACATTTCCTCTTTCATGACCTCTTCCATTTCAAATACAGTACTGTACTATAGTTTTTTTAGTTAGTTTAGTTCATTTATTATGCACCCCATACCCATCTTGTGGGCGGTAGTGGAAAGAGTTACAGAGGCACATAATGGGCTCAGGGACTGAACCCCACAATTCATTTAGCTAAGCAAGTTACAATCTTGATGAGCTAGTTACAAAATTCAATATATGTCATCACATCAACAATGGGTTCGAGATCGACCTAAAGTACAGGTTCTAAATTAAGCAACTGACATATGTGGAGAGCCTAGTGTCAAAATTTATATGTTTGTCCTGTACACCGCCCCCCATTCAGTGGGCAGCGGTGGATAGGTTACAATCACTTAGTTACTACCTACAGTTAGCAAACTGGGGATATTTGGCTAAAATTTCTGGTAGCAGATCATTTTGAATGAAATATTGACACATCGCTGGAACTACTGTACTATACTGTATATACATTTTTGTTAATTTTATGAGTGCTGTACAATATCATGAATATTTTAATGTTCGTTTTTTCTCTTCAATGACACCAGATCTTTTAGTCTATTTTGCAGTTCATATCTCTTGGCCTGGTACCAGTCTAGTGGCATGCCTCTATCTTGTTTCATTTTATATTTGATAAAGTTAAGGTCTCTCCCTGGTTTCTGAAGGCTGTTAAACTTCTTATTGCGGTCGTTTACAATCTTCTATGTTTACTCTCTCCGTTAGTTTCATGCCATATGGAAAACTTGATGGAAAATGAGTCGGTTTATCTGGACAGTATGCCCTTGTCACATCATGTTTGATCAAACTGTGTTTTGTATCATAGATACTAGGTTTATCCATTGAAGACCCCATCCCTGTCACCCCAACCCATTTCTCTAACTTGTACAATTATCTGTGCTTATCAAAGTGTTGCAATGGGTAGCAAGATCCAGATCTAGAGCCCCACCTTGGCATTGTATCTGGTGCATTTATATTGACCGACTTTTTAGTGCAGTCAGAATTGCTATAGAAACGATAAATGGTAATAGGGAAATTGAGTGGACATGTGTGCCAGCCTGTTCTTTTTCTAACATGCATGCTATGTAGAAGTGTGTGCACTTAATCAGTTAGTAGCAATGAATACACTATTACAGTATAGAATTTAAGTTTTATATCATACCTGAATCTAAAAAATATAAGTATTGTAATAATATATAAAATGCTTATCATTTTGCAAAGGTTTTTACATATCTTGTGTAAAATGTCTTTGTATATTTACGTAATGAAAATATAAATCGGAAGTGATCGAGCATTGACAGGAGGAAGTGACTTGTTAATATTGCCATAATTTATATATATATATCACAATATCTGGTTTTATTTACAGTAAATTGTACTGGGTTCATCAATAAGTCATGTTTTAACTGTCGTTTTATATTTACAGATAGTAGGTTTGGCTGCCGTTCTAGGGTCTGGTCTGCCTCTTGGTAAAGAAGGACCGGTGATGCACATGGCAAGTATAATTGCTACAATGCTCACAAAGATGCTAAGATATATTAAAGGAACTGTGGAGAATGATGCACGCTCTACTGACCTTCTCGCTGCTGCTTGCACTATGGGTGTAGCCGTTTCCTACGCAGCTCCCATTGGAGGTTTGTAACTGGATAACAGCCCCAGAATGTTACCCGGTTTGATATTTCTTAATGGTGTAAAATTATGAAATGCTAAAGTACTAATTACATTTAGAGTACCTTTCTAATATATGGTTTATACCTAGCAATTGCATGAAAGTTTTAATAGTAAACACTAAAATTGTAGTCCAAAATGAATAAGCAACAAGGAACCTTTAAAATACATTACCGGTAGTACAGTATTTAAGACAGCGATGTAAGATTTCACAGCAGACTTTATAATAAGAATATTTAAGAATATTAGTGTTTATACATTGGAGAAAGGAAATAATTTAAATGCCTCCCGAGATATTTTTTTAATTTAGTTTGCTGTACAGTATAGATACTACAGGCAAAGTATTATTTGCAAGTGTACTTAATTTTCTGATGTAGCAAATTACTTACAATGTAAAGATCATGGCTGTTAGAGTGTGGAATGTAGGACCAATCTCTCTGCTTCCTAGGAACAATGTCAGGAGTTTAAATTTGAGAATCCTGATGATAATGGGATCAACAAAACGTGGGGATGAGGAAATATAATCGTAGGGAATGGCATCTTCCCGGATCCCACTCATCTTTTAGAAAGGATAGAATACCAGCAGGTGGTGTGATACTATGTATGAAGCACAACTTGCCTGCAACTAGAAATGAGGAGTTGAACAGCATGGAATGCTTAGAATGGTAGCACACTGATAGGAGTATGCTACAAGGGAAACACAGCAACAGCAGAGGAAGTAAAGTCCTGCATATTGTGATAAAGGCAGCAGCTAAAGGCTGGTCATTTATAATTGGGGATTTTAACAATGTTTTTTTACCCGTAGGGAAATATACCCAAGGAATTGCCTTTCCAATGAAACTAAATTCAAAAGACTGTTCCAACTTAAAATGTAACTTGTAAAAAGTCCTCGGTAATAATGGTAGGACTTTTTGAAAAGCTACTCGCTTCCTCTTCTCATTGAGGTCACTAGAGATTGTGGTCTTAAAAGTACATTTTGGTAATACTTGATAGTTAAAGGTACTTCAAACTGATTTGAAAAGTTTACAAGCTTTATTAACATGAAGTTTATAAATAACAGAAGAGCTGCTCAATAAAAGAAATTGAAATTGGCATGTAAATGTTTGGAGGACAGGTTAGGCCAGCGGTCGGCAACTTTTCAGAGCACACGGATCACCATATTCATCATTTTAAATCCCGCGGTCCACTAAACAAGAAATGATAGTTATTAAAGTCAAACTATTTGATGCCATAAAATATAACCGTTAAAGAAAATAGTTACATTCAGTACACAAATAAAATTGCCTTGCGAACCACCGGTTGGCAACCGCTGGGTTAGGCTACCAAATAATAATAATAATGGATGTGATCTTACTGAACTAATTATTGTAAAATATATATTTCCTGAATTTGCCTGAAGTTTGATATGAGCATTTGTGTGTGCTTGCTTGCCTGTGCCTGCTTAATTGTCTGCAGGGAATCTTGCTTCCTAGGTATTATACCTAATGAATTTATCTGTGGTCCAGTGTATTCAACCATACTCTTGAAGCTGTTAATGGAGATTTCATCCACCAATTCCTGGCTACAGTTTTACATGTTTATCACTTACTGCATACGAGTATTTTCTTTCTTTTCCAAGTCCACTCCATGCCTAGTCATTCTGTTGTACCTTGCCTGGAAAAAGTCTTAATCTACTCGGTATCTTGTTTATTGTGATCATGTGATCTCTTGTCCGTATCTCTACTAATGTTATTACTATATACAGTATCTAATTCTTAGTCTGTTCTCCTAGCTCATCTGTTACTTGCCTTGTATCTTTGAACAAACTCCACTTTACTTGTCAAACTGTATCTATGAGGATCAAGTTCTAGCTCTCCAGGCCCCTGCTTCCCAGCTTTAGTACCTGGTTATTTTATATGTCCCAATTTTCTAATACTGTATTTGGTCATTTGTGTTCTTGGCCTTATCATTCAAGGTAGCTTCCATGACGTGTTGCAAGTGTTCCATTCGTTAACGAATCGTACAGAGTAGGTATATTGCATTGTATATAACAAGCATAAATGTAATTTTAACAATTTGTTAAAGTGCATGATTCTGTTTTGATATAAGCAGAATTTTCTATAATAGTGTCAAACTTTTCTGCACAATAGATATCACAGTAAATTATTGTACTCTGGAAACTTCTCTCCCCAGGTGTTCTCTTCAGCATAGAAGTAACAACTGTATACTTTGCTGTACGTAATTACTGGCGTGGTTTCTTCGCTGCGGTAGTAGGAGCCATGTTTTATCGTCTGATGTCCGTGTGGTTCATGGGTGCTCGTAAGTACTGGCAGATTTTGTCCATAATGTCTGTTGTAATTGTGTTTTAGAAGATAAGTCAAAGAACTTATGCATGGAAGAAACAATTTACAATGTTCATTTTTCACTTAAATGTTGAGAAATGAATCTCACTGAATGGTTTTGACAGATTAAAATAGTAATATTTTATAACACACGAGAATTCAATGAATTATCAGGTTTGACTACTATGTAGATTGTGAGCTTGCCTTGTTCTTGAATTTATTTGATGTATTTTTTTGTTTTTTTTGTATTTAAAATTGGTACTTGTTTAGAGATATGTTTAGACCAAACTAATTCTGCATGCTTGTGTGTGTTCCTTGTCCCCATATAATATAAAAATAAATTTAGAATTGGTGTGCTAACGTAGAGCCTGAATTTCAATCCCTCCCTGTCCCCCGTGGTTAGTTAATGTTGACTTTAGTTAATGAAGGTTCACAATTTAGTTTTTTTTTTTTAGTTTAATTTCAAGTCTGGTTAGTGCCACTATAATATATCCTGAATACACTTTTAAATTGGCATTAACAATTCTTGATCATAGTATTGTATGTGTGTGTGTGTGAACGTACATGTATTTATAGGTAAGCCCAAGGTAAAGTTCATAAGCATTTAAATAAGTTGGCAGCTCGGAGTGAAAATATTAGATACTTTTCCTTGTAATTTTTTTTATTGTAAATGTTGTTGAACTGTACCAAAAGGAAGCCTATAGTTATGAGGTTTTTTTTTTAGTTTTGATAATCTGTAGTCTTGTATGTTGGCTGTGCACTTGACAGAGACCATCTTCCCGCTGTACAAAGTGGAACTTAACTACGCGTACCCGTATGATGTCATTGAGCTCCTGCCCTTCCTCTGTATTGGGTATGTATATCTTGAGGCATAACAATTACAAAGCTGCTTTTTATCAGCTGTTTGATATGAAGAGTATGTTAAACTTTTTATTTACTGTGTGTAAAGTCAATTATTTCCAGTTATTAAGCATTAAAGATTAGCTTTAATATGCATTTCATTTACATTTGACTTTGTTATCATTGTGATTAGAAAACTTGGTAATTCTTGTACAACTCGGTATAATTAAAAATAAACATAACTCAGCATCTTGATTTTCATAAGATGCATGTCTGCAATAATACTTTGTAGCAAGTCAAGACTTTATGGGACAATTTATTTTCGACACTGTTTTGTTGGTCAAATTCACCCGCAGCCAAATTATTTTGGATGCAAGTGAGAATAGTAATTCCAACGGGCTTAAATTGTTTGGCTTTATAACTGCATAAACAACAAAGTATAAATGAGTTACATAGAATTGCAATTTTTTTTAGTTAAAACATATTTGCTTATTCTCTGAATTGGCTTATGATGCATTGACTAGCATTAGCAAATGACTTCTGTACTGGACGTTTAATGGACTAGGCCTGTACTTCACTGTTTTTATTAGCCTGTATTCATTCTTGGATTATGTTAATTAAGTGTTCTCAAAATATTGGACTTTTATGCATAGTGTAGAAATATATAGTATACACCTGTACACTCTGAAGCAGAATTTTTCACTGTGCCTTGGATAAAATAGTTGAGATACCTTGTATATGGTATATTTTCCTGTTACTTTGTTTGATCAATACAGCTATTAATATGACTGTAATTTTCTTTCTTTACAGCATTCTCTGTGGCTTTGCGGGATCACTCTTTGTTTACCTCCACCGAAGATATGTGATGTTCATGCGCCACAATAAGACACTCAAGAATTTCTTGCAGAAAAAGTAAGTTCTTTGTTAGCTTTTAAGACATTGATTCAGTAAATGCTGCAGCTAATACTGTACTTGGTAGCAGTGTACATGTAAGTCTTGTACAAAAGTGCCTTACTGTGTGTCGATTTTTGAACGCTAAAAATTCTTCATGTCCCCTCTGATTTGCATGCATTTTAAGTCCTAATATGAAACTATGAAGAGGCTGTGTGTTGCACATGTCCTTTTCATATTTTCTCAACATAAATCTAGCAGTGCCCTTGTTTACTCAAGTGTTTTGCATTTTGTGATCATGGTTCCTGGTCTTTCTTATTCTGGTGATAAGGTTCAGCTCCATTAGCCTCTCAACATGTTCCAGCTTTCTTGTCCTGGTACCAACTTTTTGACAAATCACATTCAATTTTCTTTGTTGAGAAATGAAATGAGCTTCATGCTGGGGCCTTGTACCCTAGTACTGTACTGTTCGGGTGTATGTGTAGTATAAGCAGTCCCACGGCGCAGTGGTAACACTCACACTTGCCCCGTGTTATGCAAGTGATTTGGCCTGGGTTCATATCCTTGCTGGGGACAATTGACTGGGATCCAATCCTCATCTGTATGCCTCTGTTCACCCAGCAGTGAATGGGTACCTGGTTGTTAAACAATTTGGCGCGTCATATTCCAGGGAAAATTAAGATTAAGGACATGCCCGAAATGCTATGCATGTTAGTGGCTCTACAAGAATGTAAGAACGCGTGTGTGTGTGTGTGTGTGTGTGTGTGTGTGTGTGTGTGTGTGTGTGTGTGTGTGTGTGTGTGTGTGTGTGTGTGTGTGTGTGTGTGTGTGTTTATAAATAAATAAAACTTTAATGCTAACATTTAGTTTCCTAAATAATTGTTTAGGATATTTACAAATAAATCGAGTTCATAACGGGTCCTTTAATTAATCCTTATGCACCCTCACATAATGTTTATCTTCACTACAACTTCTAACATGTTAAATGCTTTGTTATTTTAACATACCGGTACTCTGACATTTAGTTTTAGTATATTCCCCCCCCCCCCGCCCCTTTTTCTCCCTATTTTGTATGTCTTCAAAAGAGGAGGACTGTCAAAGCCATTTTGACAATGTAGGAGTAGAGATCTACCCATTCTTCACTTTTCTGTCTTCGTAAGTCTTTCATGGAATTGTAGAACATTAAACTAAATTTGCCATCTGAGCACATTATCCATTTGAAGTTTGTTGATTTCTATGGATGCACATGTGATTGCAGGTTTATTGTGTGCGCACATGAATGCTGTGTGAACCTATGCTTGTTTTGCTTACTAATGTATTTTTTTTTTAACAGACGTCTGCTGTATCCAACATTTGTTTCTATTGCAATATCCATCATGACTTTCCCCATGTGCCTGGGTCAGTTCATGGCAGCCACTATTCCCTCAAGTAAACAGGTAAGCACCACATGGAAAGTTCTTCCGTTTCAAAATAAGATTAAAGTATAATTGCATTTACTCTCCGTTATGGAAAAAAAATTCAGTTGCACACATTTTTAAAGAAAAATTAGCAAAATATAAGTAAGGTAATCGTGAGAAAGCACCGAGCCAGTAAGACTGTCTCACTTGGAAGGAATGTGTTACGAACCCTTCTGTAACCGGGTTCTTTTAAACTCTATGATCCTTCACAAGGTCAGAGATCCCTAGCCTTGGTGAAAATGTAGTGTAATGTGTAAGGTAAGAAATAAAATTGCACTTTAAAAATATTGCTTATCTACAAACGCTACTACTTTATTTATTTATTTATGCATATACAAGAATGTACATAAGGAATGTGAGGATACAAATATGGTAATTACAGTCTTGTAAAGCCACTAGCACGCGCAGCGTTTCGGGCAGGTCCTTAATCTAAGAAAATTTTAAGGAGGTAAATACTTGCAAAATTATACTACTGTACTATATACCTGTACAACCCTCTGACGAGTTCAGCTAGCGCATCATTTGCCCTCACGCTAGCTAGCTTCGAAGACGACAGACACTATGTACTCCTCTGACGAGTTCTTCAGTGCAACGCTAGCTCTACACTAGCTGCAATTATGGTGACGTCTTCAAGCGCCCCCTAGCCCACTCGCTAGTATGCTCGCTGAAGTCTTCCAGCGCACTACTAACCTGGTTAGCACACAAATATTGGTCACCCAGCACTCCACTAGCCCTCTGACTAGCACACTCCAACAGTGAGGTCAGCAGCGCTCCACTAGCCCTCTGGCTAGTACGTCTCAAGGTCGACCAAAGTACTTCACTGCCGTCTGTCACCAGTCACCAAAAAAAAAAAAAAAAAGTCACTGGTGCCACATCGCCTCCCAGAACAGCAGACTAGAAACTGGGAAACTAATATTAATGGGAGGGTCAACTATTTAACTCTGAACCTGGATCATAGATGATACTGAGGTCCATCACAGAATGTGAGGACAATAAGCCAGGATATGAGGGCAGGGGAATGGAACAATTATTCTATGTAAATTTGTTTTGACAGATAAAACATACTGTAATATAAAGGGTATTTTCCTATTGTAAAATTATAAGTAAAAATACAAATTTGTCCCTTTTGTAAACCAGATTTATTCATATTGACTGCCTAAATCAACTCTTCAAGGTTTGAGCAATTGAATATATGTTTTATCATTTCATCAGAATTCTCGCTTCGCGCAATGAACTACTTTTGAGGTTAAGGCAAGTGTTCTTCCTCCATCCTGGTCTATTCAGATTACTTTTGCTGGCAGACATCTTTTCTCCTCAAATAATCGGATGTCTAAATAGAAATGAATGAAGTGGCTTGAGTAGAGGTGTAGCACTGCACCAGCACTGAGGAAGGGATCACATGGTGAGGATATGTCCAGTGTCAGTAGAACTGGGCCACCCTCTGAAAGAATTATTTATGTATTTACTGTATATACAAGAAGGTACATTGGGTTTAGAAAGTTCCCAGTATATACATTGGGGTTTGAGTGTTACATTCTTGCAAATAATGTAAGCTATGCAAAGCCAGTAACATGCATAGCTGTGTGGAAGTAGCTTGTAAGAAGGGAGAAAATATTTGTACAGTATTGGAAATTTTTAGGAGCATTACACCCGGACTTAAGTGGTGGTGCTCGTGTGGATAACTGTTGCAGGGCCAAACTGCTTCTTTTTCAGAGTTTTTTTTTTTTTGAATATGATGAATTGATGATACTGTACATAAATGTTTATAATCTTCTTTCATTATATTGTATGTTATTAATTTGTTCTTCTCTGGACTGATTCCTCCAATTCCTGTGAAAGTGGGGAGCAATAATGTATGCTCAAGTCTTGGTTGTATTATTTTATGATTGAACTTTGACTTTAATTTCCCTGTTATTTTCTGGCAAGATGCAAAATTGTTAGTTTACACTCGTCTTTTTGTTACCATATTATATATCATTTGTGTGACTATATAAATTATTTGTTACATATACTAAACTCTATCTTCTTGTCCAGATCCTGCACCTTTTCAGCAATGTAACTTGGACAGTTACAAATCCTGAAGGAATCATGTCATCTGAGCAGGAGAGCATCCTCAAGTATTGGGTGCCTAACGTTGAAGGGAGCTTCCATCTCAGCCTTTTTGTCTTCCAGATTGTATCTGTGAGTTTTCTTTACAAATTCCATAGTATTGTACTGTGTGTTTTAAACTTTGATATTTCTTAGTTATTTAATTCTTGGTAATATGCGTTTTGTACTGTGAAGTATCTTGTAGACAGCGACATCTTTCTTTGTGACAAAATTGAGATTGTATTTTCATGTGCATTTGACCAGAATGTTTATTCTTTCATATGGCAACTCTTTACCATGCATATTTTCTGTAACATGTTTTGTTTGGTTTAAGCTGAATAAAACAGCCAAGTGCCTTGCTCAGAAAAGTTTTTAATTTACACTCGAAATCGTCATATTTTGGAGCTACTTGCTTTGAACCAATTATGGTTTGATTTGTGACTATAAATGTTCAATAATCACTTGTACAATAAGTTTGCAAATATTAAACAAAGCAGGATACTATACCAAACTGCCATTTTTTCTTGGGTGTATGAAATGAAAAATATATTTCTTGAAAGTACTAGTTTTTCTTTGGGAAGTCCTGCTGTTGAACCACATTAATAATAATATATTTTCTTCAGGTATTTCAAATAGCTGTTGCTTCAACCTTACCTGTGCCTTCTGGTATGCTGATTCCACTATTTAAAGTTGGAGCAGCATTTGGTCGTCAAATTGGAGAACTCATGGCTTCGCTCTACCCATTGGGCATTAAACCAGGTTTTCCCATTGTGCCAGGTTAGTACATGATATAAATTAATGCTCTTTACAATTAGCTTGTTAGCAGAACTGTATCCATTAAAACTTTGTAGCCAACATAGCATTCCATATATGCTCCGTTATGAACAGTATGTGTATAATTGTCTGACAATAAATCAGTAATAACTTTAATGAAAAGTTAAATATCACAGTTGACTACAGTTAACAAAAATGTACTGCAGGTGCGTATGCTATGGTGGGCGCAGCATCCTTTTGTGCAGCGATCACTCACACCATTTCTATTTCTGTGATTGTCTTCGAACTCACTGGACAGATCACCTACGTGATACCCATTATGGTAAGTGATAATCACTCTCACCTACTTGGACCATACACTTGTGATCATTCATTGATCCTGTTGTATTGGTAGCTTGTCATGTGATGTAGAGCTGATGCCATAATACACAATGTTTCTCAGTTCTTTCCGATCATCACGTGGTGATATTAGTTGGTGTGTTCTTATAAACTACAAAGTTAAATAATTTTTATTTTAAACTGTTTTTAGCATAATAGCCAAAAATATTTAATTTTATTTAACTGTCTTGACCCATTTAGTCATAAATATTTAGGCAATCATGAAATTAGAAAAATGAAATTTGGGTAAAGGTCCAATGTCTAGTTAAGATAAAATTTGATACTGTACATTATATTTGATAAATTATGATTTACTGTAATTTATTGACTTAATGTTACCTGTACCAGTAAAGTAAAGCTGTAAAGTACCTATAAACATTTGTCAATTCTACTGCAAATTATCTACTTAGAATTATTGGTTAGTGTACGGATTTGCCCAAAACGCTATGCGTGCTAGTGGCTTTACAAGATTGTAAAATCAACATCATTCCTATTTTCTCTTAACCCCCAATGCACCTTCTTGTATATAAAAATATAAATAAATAAATTAAATAAATAAGGCAGTGTTCTAGCATTGCAAGTTTGGACAATTTAAATACCTATTTCAGGTTGCTGATGGGGAATGATCATTGTATTGACAAATATTTAAACCTGATATATTAATCCATTTATTTGAGATTATGCTATTTTGGGGGGGGGGATTTTTACCAGTATATTGATCTAGTTAACTTTTTCCAGATTGGAGTTTTGATTTCAAATTGCATATCATCACTACTTCAACCTTCCATCTATGACAGTATGATTCGCATTAAGAAATTGCCATATCTTCCAGATATAGTTGCCACAACATCATGTAAGTTATTGTGTAATGCTTTGTAAAAGAACTGCCTGCTGGAATTGTTATAAAAGCATTGATGTAATAGTCAGTGACACAACTATTGTGACTGAGCTGAAGTAATGCACATCTTGAAGATATCCCCATTATGTATACATCTTGAAGTATGTGTAGTAATTTGCAACCTTTTCACTGTCACCCCACAGCGGATGTGTATAACATCTATGTGGAGGACATCATGGTGCGAGATGTGAAGTACATCTGGTATGGCATCACGTACACAGAACTCAAGAGAATTCTTAAAGAAAATCGCAAGCTCAAGTATCTACCATTGGTTGACAAGCATGGTGAGTTGCTAGTGTAGTTATGTACGTGTATAGGTTGATAGTGACCGACTCCCCTGTAGTAGACTTTGACCACCACAGTGTTTCCTCAAGAATCCTCATCAGTCGGAACTAATGAGGATTCAAGTTAAAACTACGGTGGCCAAAGTCTAATACAATAATTAAGTTTCTATATTTTTATTATTTTTTCTTTTTTATTATTGGTTTGGTTACATCTTGTAGTATTTTAAATTTTGTACATCGAAGATAACAATTATTCTTTGTAGCACAGAGAAAAATAACCTTACATGTATTGTTATGTACCAATTTTGTCATTGTTATATATCATAATCTTAATTGATGGAATGCAACAGCTGGACATTTGGAAAGGCAGCTCAAGGCTAGTATTTAAAGAATGTGGGTAATCTTTTGTAAGCTGTAAAATTGCCTTGATTATTACACCATTTCTTCACTTTCATGGGGGGTAGGAAGGCATCAATCCCAAGAAAAAAGGCAAATATAATAAAAATAGCTTATAGATATTAAATAAGAAAAACAGCTAGTACGATTACAATGTACAAGTTAGATATATATTTGAATTAGGCTTTACCAGATTAGAGAAGCAGGACAAAGAGACACGGTTGAAACTGGCGATGCAGACAAGATCTTGGAACGTAAAGAAATAATTTAATTTATTTATTTATTTATTTATTTATTCGAATTTAGTGAGGGTGGTAAACAAATGGAACACAGAGGTGGAAGTTTATTAATAGCCCCATAATTACTGATAGGCAAGTTCTACCACCACCAATACGTGCTTCCATTCTACCATTTTATTTAGTAGCATTCCTACTTTGCTGCATTTCACCTTAGTAATGTACTGATACTTTCTACAGTTTCTCTAAAAATCCACTTTTATCATTATTTTGACAGATTCGATGATTCTTCTGGGTTCTATTCAGAGGATTGAATTGGTACGCATTCTAGTAGAACAAATTTCCTCTGAAAAGCGACGAAAGGAAGCTACACGCAGACACTTGGAGGCTTTGAAGTAAGAATCCTTTGTTTTTTACAGAAATTGTGTAATTCATATGTGGTCTGCAATAGTCTTTAATTCATGTGTATTCTCGAATATTTAATGTCTACTTCTACATGGATTGGATACTTGTACCATTTTTTAGTACAGCATGTTTAAGCCAATGCCAGTCATCCTTACCAAGAACATAATTATTTCAAACATTATTATAAATTGCTTTAAATATGAAAATCTAGAATTATAATCTAAAATTATAAGCTAATTTATAATATTTTCTATGCAACATGACTAGATAGATATCACTGCACTGATCTTTTTTTTTTTTTTTTCGTGCTTTTTAAAGTGGTTAATGTTAAATCTCTTGTAAAACCAGAAGTCCAATACTGTATGCATGTAGTACTTCACCACATGTATAATGTACATGTGGTAAGGTACTACAACATATAATTAAAACTACTACATATGAAAATACTAAAGTATTTTCATATGTAGTACAGTGGCACCTCGACTTAAGATTGCCCTGACTTACGATAATTTAGTTAAGATGTAAATTTCATCGAAAAATGTGACTCGACTTACGATAGTGTCGTCGACTAACGATATTTGTTGGTACACGTTTGGGTCGACCGAGCGCGTGGTTCCCGGTCACGCAGGCCAACCTACCTCAGTTTACTAGAGCTGCCCGCTTAGTGACAATCACGCCTATAAGAAATTCCGTTTTTGTGGTGATTTTTTGCTTTTTGAACATAAAACTGATTATTATATATCATACCATGGGTCCCAGAAAGTCAGTGGTAAGGTTCAACCTAAGATAATAGTTGAGAGTTGAGGCAGTAGAGGATATCCCTTCCTCATTAAGAAAATGTGTGAAGTATGAGAAGAACTGCAAAGTTTTGTTAAAAAAAACTCGCCCAGATAAAGCTGTAGCAGGTTCGTTGCATTGACCTTTTAAATGACAATGTGATGTCTTATTACAGACAAGTGTTAAAATGTAGGGAAAAACAAGTGTTTTTAGACAGATTCTTAGTAAGACAAGCAAGCAGTGAGCCACAAGCAGGTCCTAGTGGTATGCAGGCAAAACATGCCAGAGTGTATCCCAGAAAAGTCATCACTGCCTGATGTTGTTATGGAAGGGGACTTCCCTTCCAAACAGTAACACCTCTCCTCTCCCCCCCCCCCCCTCCTCACCATCTTCCATATGCCATCAAGAGTCCTCCATAAAGGTAAGATAAACATTTGTACTGTATTGTAGTTAGAGAACAAAATTGTATTCAGTATAAAATGTATTTGTAAGTTAATATTTTGGAGGTTGGGAACGGATTAATTCAATTCCCTTTATTTCTTATGGGAAAAATTGCTTCGACTTACTGATATTTCGACTGATGATCCAGTCTCTGGGAACGGATTACCATCGTAAGTTGAGGCCCCATTGTACTTGTTTTAATGCTTTCTATTAAAATTTGTAATTAATTCATCACATCGTAATTTTTCACCCTGCAGGTAACTTTACATGGTGAAGGTATGCTGTTCAATGTTTATCGTATTTGCTTCATTATATATATATTGCTTATACACCACTTGAAAAATTAATTACATAAATTTATTGTGGAATTCTTTTTGGCAAGATTAGGCACAGATTCCTTTAAAATTTAATAATAGCTTGTGTAAAATACATGAATAAACACATTAGTAATGTCAGAAAAAGAGTAAGAAAATTGTTTTATATGTTGCACGTGCAACTTAAGTAAGGAGGCTGGAAATATCTAATTAATCCCCTTCCATATAACAATGTTATCAAATCGTAAAACTGTAATGCAAAAAGGTAGGTACAAATATTGAAGGTAGTAAACATTTTAATATGCTGTTTATAGAGTCATAGATACAAAAAAATTCAACCCCACCTTCAAGCCATGTGGAGGTTGCTTTCCAAGTAACTGGAGGACATGCAGATCTTGAGGACTTGAGGACATTTTTACATTTGAGTGCTTTCTTATTGTCAGACTCAAATGGGAAGAGGAGGATGCTGCAGGAGGTCCCAAGGAAAGTCGCATCCGCTATGAAGACGAGGTTAACGATGGTGATGGTGATGACGAGCCAGGAACTGCCCAGAGCATCATCCATAGGTTCTCTAGGTCACTGAGTCGCTCACTTTCTCGATCCAGATCCACTTCCAGGTTTGATTATATTTTTAATAATTCTATATATTAGAGTTAGGAATTTTCTATTTTTTAATGCAATATGATGTACTTTAAAGATGCTAAATTTGAGTTAAAATAGCATGTCAAATAAACCAATTGGAAACAGAATAACTCTGGTAAAATGATCTGCAAATGCTATTAATTATTTAAGATCATACTGGATTTCTGTGAATATTAAATGGTAGATATATTTGGTATTATTCAAAAAGCTACCCCTCCCTCTTCCAGGTCTCGATCCAGGTCAAGAAGTCGACATGGAACTCCGTCAAGGTTAGTGATGTTATAATTCAAGAGTAGAAATAATTGTTATTCATTAACTATGAATTATGTATAGGCTCTGTGTAGGAAGTTGCTAACAAGTGCATTTTAATTTACTGTACTGTACTTTGTTTAGACTCGAGTTTTTCAGCTGCTGGATATCTGGTAATAGGAATAACAATATACTTGGCAGGAAGTGTGTAGAGTATTGGCAAGATGCATTTCCTGCTAAGACATGTCCGCTTTGCCAAAAGATACTTTACAAAAAAAAGGTGGAAACTACAGTGTTGTAATTAACATAAACATTAAATTGTGTATGATTTAATAATGATTCATATAAAATTGGAACATTATCACTTTTTGTTTACCTATCTAGTTTTCACTGTAAGGTAACCTGCACTAAACATATTCATTTTTGAGCTTAATGTATTTTCTCATTTATTGTAATTGTTTTGCACAAAGTTCATATAAAGTCAATCACTTGTATCAGTGTTGTGTAGTTCAGTAGAAACTATAGAACTTTACAGTCAATATATCACTTGAATTAGGCTGCAACTTTAGTGCTTTCACCATCACTTCTTCACTGTGCCTTCCATCTATATATTTTCAGTCTTGCCGTCTGTCAGATATTATTTTTTATTTTATTTTTTGTAGGGAGCAGAGGGGATGGGGGTTTACTGTGGATAATTCTGTGGGTTTCTTTACACGTGTCTCACCAGTAATCTACCAAGAATTTGAAATTAATCAAATTGAAAATGAAAAGCAATTATTAAATTTTATTTTAATTATCATTTGATTATTTTCCCAAGTCCCCCCCCCTCCCCAACTCTTCTTGTGTTGTGCCCGTCTACATAAAACCTTAAATGTCGGCTGTGGTGTTAAAGAAGTTACCATTCATGCCACTTTCTTTCCCATAATCTTTGACTGCATCTGCAGATCAAAATTTAAAATTTCACACTTGCATCAAAACTACTCACTGTATCAGAAAAATTCAACAATTCTGAACAATTTGATTACCCTCATCAGTCTTTACTGTGACCCCATACCCTGAACTCTTTTCAAAAGTGTAGCTTGATGCCTCTAATAAATGCTGAGCAAAACTGCATTTTACTTAAAATGGGGGGAAAAAAAAAAAAAAAAAGTTTGCTTTTGTTACTCCTCCCCCCCCCCCCCTTCTTTCCCTGTAATGAATTCGGTACAGTACATTTTGTTGTACATAATACAGTTCTTGAATAAGAGATACTTCCTATCCCATAAGACCCTTATCATTATACTGTTTTAAATTGATTGGAGGTTGTGGTGAATGCATCCCCACGTAAAATCGTGTCATCGTGTTTTTAAATACTCAAAGTATATCTAACATTTTAAGTAAGTTAATTGGGCTTGAAGCTCTTTTTAGTCTAAAGTTAGTAAAATAGTACAGTGCCTGCTTGTTTTTGTTAATCACTTGTGACTGGACCCGGTTTGGTAAATGAGCTTTATTTTATCTAGGCCACGGAGTAGCTGTCACTTCATAGTATGTTTAGCTAATAATTATATTTTTTATTAGCTCAAATAATATACTTATTTGGAGCTACAGGGTATATTACCCATGAAATGCAAAAATTTATTTTGATAAACTAATTAATATATATAAGCACTTCATGAAATTGTATAGCGTTCACTTTTTCTCAAAGTACTGCAGCCCTAAGCTTCAAAGAGTGTACCTTCATGCGTGATGTGCACTGCTTTGAAAACAGCAGCATCCATATTTATTTGGTAGCCTTCGACCATTTCCTAGAACACGATACTGAATTTTCTTGCTAGTAATCATAAACTTGAAGCTTTTCATAGTTTTTGAACAGTAGCCCCCCAAAAAAAACTTGTTCAGATTTTTGCTGTTCTACAAAACATGACTAGTTTTGGCTAAAAATATATTAATTCTAGCAATAAACGCCTTTAATTAAACTTATTGTCACATAGGAAACGTCTTTGGGCAGCAACAAGAAAAAACTAGTTTTTGCATGGCCTATGAATAGTAATCTATTTACATTCGTTAATAATTTTGTAATTATTTTGGTAATTTTTTTTTTTGCTGATGACGAAAATGAGGTTCGTTTGGATGGCTGCAACATTATGCCTAAATGTGCTTAGGTTACCGAATGCATATCAGACATGATGTACATGATTAGGTTGGAGAGTCCATAGGTTCAGGAAATTGGTCTGAATATCAAGGAAGCACTGTACTAATTATAAATATTCAGCAAACATATATTTAGTATAATACTAGACAGCAAGATGGCTCGTACATAATCTTGTCACCGATATAAATAAGAGGAAAAACAAATATTACCTTTGCATCAATATAAATTTTTTTTTTTAATTATTTGTATGAGCTAATTAGAATCTCTATTTTAATTAATCATGCTTTTACCAACTTTAATTATCAGAGTTTGCCCTTTTTTATATAAATATTATTATGTAATGTCTCCTATAACTTATCTATTTTTATAATGAAAAATTTCATCAAATTTTATGCACTTCTTATCGTTTTATCATTTTTACAGTGCAGAACTTGTTCCTCACAATCATAATTATTATTTTCTAAAGTCACACAGTATGTAATCCCATAATTTATTTTTTTAAGTAAATTTATCATTTTTTCTTTTTTCTTGTATTGCCTTTTTTTTTGAGTAAGTTTAAACAATGCGACAAATAGTGTACTGCACTGTAGTATTATTTGTTACCATCTGCTGAGATTGGGACATTTTGAGAGTTGTACAGTACTTGGTTTTATTATTTTGCAAACAAACTGTGACATGAATAGCATAATAGGGTAAACTTCACTGAATGTATTTTCTGCTGGTAGTAGTAGATAATTTACACACAGACGCTTATTTATAATTTTTTTGTATTTTATCTCTTGGCTACACACACAGAGAATAAACAAGCGAGCAGTTCCTGAGCTCTTCAGAAGTAATTTGCTAAACACGATTTGTTTTGGTAAGAATAGTAGCAAGTGGTGTCCCATTAGACAAAAATGACTATGGAATAGTTAAAATCCAAAAGGAAAATATTATTGTAGAAAAGATAGATAAATACCAACATATCACCAATGTCTTTTGCATCTGGATGAGAGCAACATATTCCAGGCTGGCTCGGACTTTGTAGGTAAATTTATTGCAAAAGCAAATATAAAAAAGGAAGGCTGATTTCAATACACAAGTTCATTGCTCAATTCTAGAAGGTGGAGTACATAGGAGTTATGGGAAGGCTACTCATAAGCATGGAAAACATCCTTACAGGTAGAAGGTTAAGAACAGTGTTTAAAGGGAATGAATCGTGCTAGAATAATATCAATAGCAGAATCCCATAAAGCTCATCTCTAGCATATAAATGAAGGCATAACTTCAGGTAACTTTGTATACCTCGAGGCATACTAAGTTACATGAATATTACTTTTCAAGTGATGTCAAGCTACTAGGATGAAAGAGAAAACCGAAATGACATTAATGTCTTTGAAAATAATCTGGGCAAAATGAATGCTGGGAGCCATGCATGGTAAATAGAATTTAATGTGAATAAATGCTACATGAGTGAGTGTGAGGCAAGCAAGAACAGGCCACATTCAGGTTACAAATTTTGGAAAGACTACAGAACCCAGCTGAAGAAAGGGACTTGGGGTGATCCTGGAAAGTAATCGGCCACCACCGGACCATATTAAGGGCAGTCAGAGGTGCTTATAACTGGTAAATTTTGGAACCGCCTTCAAAACATACAAATTGAGAAATTCGTACAAAATATCATGACATTGAGACTTTAGCTAAAATATGAGATAGTAGACAGATGGAGGAAACTAGAGAGAGAGAGAGAGATGTGCCACCATTGGAAGCTTCAAAAACTCTGACGAGACGATGAGGAATATGGGACATCACAAGCTTAGCTCTCGTCTTGTAACTGCACTCGGGAAATTACAGTACAGTACAGTACTTGCATACAGGCCTGTGCGTGCACACTCGAGAAGACTATTAGAGATTCCATATATGATTTATTAATTTACAAATTATTTTCATTTTTTCATTCTCATTTATTTTTTGCCTGGGCAGTGACAGCGACGATTCGTCCACCTCCCCACCCGGATCACCTGCATCCACACGCTCTAAGTAATTACTGCTGAATGATTAATGATGACTAATCTTAGACCACAAATAAGATTGTCAAGTTGATAAACTTGGTAACTTTTTATTTGTAGGTGTGAGATTTGTCGTCGTCAATTTGATTTTTGCTGCATGCTTTTCTCAGGGTTTACCCATTTCTTGAATGGAGGAGGATCATTTCCATGATAATTTGAGGTTTACCATCAGGGCAGTCTGATCTTCACCATCATCACATGCTTAAATGCTGTTTATGTAGTGCACCAGGAGTTAAATGTTTGCCATCTCTTACCTATTCACACCCACCACCCAGTTACCATCTGGGGCTCCATTACTCATTGACTCATTTGATTGTTCTGTTTAGTGTTGATAATACTGTGTATTCTATTATATACAGTACTTATATATAATGGACAGAAGTATTTTAATAAATTAACCAGTACTGTATTTTTTAAATATATTACAATGAGGCTGCTCAAAAAAATCCTGAAAAAGAGAACAACCAAACCCAAATGGGAAAGTATTTATGGGAAGTGGGTAATGTGAAGCCTTTGCCTCCAATAAAATCAGATTCTGATCCTGATTTTTGGCAAGTTTGGAAACGTCCAGGGTAGTGGAAGTATTTTTGGAGTGATGCCAGAACCTAGTGCACAAGGGAGCTATTGAGGGGCTAGCTCAGAAATGGTCATTTTTTATTAATATAAGTCCAAGTGTATAGTATAAAGGTGCTATATATGTGTGTGTATTAGGTAGAAGATTCATACAGCCCTGGTGGTGGATTTTGGGTGTCTGGGAGATGATCTTCTTAAAAGGTGAGGATGGCCTTTTCTGCATTAATGCATGTTTTTCTCCTAATTGTTTCGTATAATTTTGACTGCCTTCGTTACATCTTCATAAAGATTTGTTTGGGATGTTTATAGTATATAATATAATTAAAATATTACTTTTGACCTTATATTTCTTGTCTAACCTTTTGGAATGGCTGTCACTAGCTGATGCCATTGTCTTTCAGCTAATATGGTTCTTGTTCTTAAATGCTTGTTTCAAAAGGTGCATTTTGTATTTGTGTGAAGTACATTGTTTGGCTGTCTTTAATATTTTTTTTAAACTATTCCTCCACAGCATTATTTTAAATGTTAAATTTAGTTATTCTTGTAAAATGAATGTATAATATTCAATTCTGTTGCTTGTTGGGTATAAAGCAATACATGTCATCTCAAACTGTGTAGTGTTGATTTCTTTCTGCATTGCCGATACATTTAAAACTGTACATAGCATTTTAATATGTGTAGTGTTTTATAATAGGTGTGGTGTTAGCTAGAAATTCTTAATACAGTAATATTTTATACTGTTACAATTATTGTTCTAAAATAATTTGACTGGTTACAGGCGCGACTCTGACGGGGTGACACCTCCTGGTTCCCCTGCAGCGAACAGTCTTAAAGAATTTACCACCTCCAAGTCTCCTTTGGCTCGCAAGCCTTCCAGGTTCTCTGTGAGGAAGGTGAGTTTGATCTTTGATCATTGATAGAACTGTCTTGTGTGTAATACTGTGAAATGAATGAATAAATGAAATTCATTGAGATTTAAATATATAATATTTAAAATTTTATGCTGAAGATGGGTTAAAAGATAACTCATTTTTTTTAACATAATACAAGAGGCATTTCATAATTTAGTCTTGCTTAAAATTAGTATTTTTCTTGTAATTTTTGCATGGTAATGGGATTTTTTTAAAAGGTTGAGAATGGCAGTATCAAAACTGGTGAAGATGGGAAAGAGAGTAGCGACACTAAAGACAAGAGCTCCAAGAAGAAAGCTGGTAAATCGCGAAGCTCATCAAGGTCCAAGAAAGGCTCTGCACCTGAAAAAGATTCTGTAACTCTACTCAAAAGAAGAGCTACTTTACAGAGATCTAACTCTCTTGATTCTACTGCATTTAGATCAATAAGTCAAGAGGTAAGACAATGGTTTAAAAGAATGTCGTGTGGTGCGTACCTGTGTCTCGGTGAGTTAGATTTGGCTCTGGAACCCCCATTTAATAGCTATTGTACCTGGAGCATTTATACCTCTGTTTCAGCATGTCGTCATACTTGTGCCGAGGTGCAGGTAGGCATCTCCTGCAACACAATGCACAATTTTGGTTCCCTATACAAACTTGGAGCCAGCAATGAATTTCATAAAATATAAGTGGGAAGGCATTAGAATTTGCCCGTTAATATGCAGTTATCGTATGATGATCCCCCAGGGTAATAATTATCACCCAGTTTTTATACAATGCAAATCTGTATTGTGTGGTTATAATACAACTATATGGATGTAATGAAGTTGTATACTTTTTTGTGGGTTGTAGTTAATTTTGTAAGGGCTTATGCAAGGAGATTATCATGTATGGAAGGGATAAAAGGACAAGGAGCTAGAGTATGAGTAATGGTGCCCATCATACAATACTAGTGATGCAAAAGTCCAGGTAGCATGGGGATTTCTTGAAAGGTCCCCATGGACCTTTAAGTGTGTCTAAAGGCATCTTAAGTGTGTGAAGATGCAACAGAGTAAGGAATAAAGATTGAGAGGAATGTTGAGATGAAAGGTGAGGAATCTGAGAAAAGTATAGTAGTAGTAAGATGGTCTTTGGCACAAACAAAATTATTGATAGTTTAAAATGGGAGGACAGGATAAGATTAAATCTATAACATATCAGAAGTGAGAAGATTCCTCATTGCTAGTTTGTAGAAAATGTTGCCTTTGGTTCCCCCTCATTATCCAGCCTGTTTTCAGTGTAAGGGGGACTTGTTGGGTGGCTTTCGGAGTGTAATGCTTCATATGATGGTGCTTCATCTGTCTTTTTTGAGCCTTGTGCTTCTGCAGCCTTGTGTAGTGACCCTGGGCATTCTCGTACTGATTGCTTTCCTTCCCATGCTTACTGCATCAACTGCAGGGAGGCCAACCCTGCCTTTTCTTGGGTGTGCATACATTACAGTTTTGAATAAGTTGTCCTTCCCTTGAAACTTTGCAATCATATTTCTTTCCCTGAGGCTAGGCACCAGGTCTACTGTTTTGACTCCCATTATTTATGCTCATGCATTGTTTCACTACTCTTCCCCACTTCCCTTCACTTCCTTTATTCTCCAATCATTTCTAACCCTTGGACCCCTCCACCTACCCCCCCCCCCCAGTTTTTCCTGATTTTATTGCACTGTATTTTGAAATTCGGTAGTATTTTGGCATTTATGGCTTAAGCAGATTGGCAGTTCCCGAAACGCTTTGGGCAGTTCCCTTTGCCCGAAACACTATGCGTACTAGTGGCTTTAGGTATTGTATGTACTAGCTCTGTTTAAATTCCAACATTGCTTGTAACTCCTCTTCAATGTATGACCTTTACCTGAATAAAAAATCTAATCTATCTATCTATATCTTCCATGGGTTTATAACCCTATAGGTGAAAAAGCTTCTTTTTTTGGCCTGCATTGTGGCTTGTTTAACTTGAAACTGTTGCTCCTTGTTTGTGTTACATGTGACCTTTCAAAGTCTGCGTAAATATCCTGCAATTGTTGAGTATTTTAAAAGCTTTGAGATCAGCCCTGTCATGTCTGGTTTGCAGTGTTAGCTCTGTGGCCTTCAACTGTATGAGAGTTGACTTATTCCTGGATTGTTTTTTTTGTCTCCTGGTGTTGAACTTTTCTAAAGCCAATATGTCTTTAAGATGGTCTCCATGCTTGGATACAATTATCCAAGTGGGAAGACACCAAAGATATATACAGCTGAATAATTGCCTCATTTTCTTAGTCAAATGCTCATTTGACTATTCTTAGAGCTAAGCATTTTAAGATTCACCATTTTAAGTTTTTTCTTTCTTTCTTTTCAGGATATCAGAGACTCTAAAAAGGCTACAGATATACTATCGCCCAAGAAAGGGATCTTGAAGCGTCGCAACTCATTCAGTTTGGGCATGGCAACTTCTTCAGATGTTGCTACACCTGAAACACATTACCAAACCATCACTGTTGGAGACACCAGGTAAGTGTAGAGCTTTTGGTATGCATTTTAAGATTTAAAACTTTCTTTAGATGTGTCTTTCTTATGCTTCAATTTTTTAGCTTTTATCTAATATGTGATTCTTTCCTTAATGCTTGCCAAGTGGGGAGACATCAGAAATAAGTAGGCAAACAAGCAGTGATATTAGGTAAGGTTTAACTAAGTGTTGTAGAGAGATATTGATATACTGTATTTTAATAGAGGTACTGTAGTTGTAGTTTTGTTAATAATAACAATATTCCATATCAAAATTGCACTTGTTCCCTAACGCAAACTAAGTGGGGAGACAACAGAAATTGATAGGCGAACAAGCTGTGATATTAGGTAAGGCTTAAGAAGGTGTTGTAGTTAGATATTGATATAGTAGACATTATTAAGAGGTAGTTAGTTATGCTCAATAATCGGAAGTTTTGTAGTACATAATCAAATATTTGTTGATAAAGCAGGTACCCAGTAAAATAAGATTCTGTATACAAATCAGCTCTTACAATGATGCATAATTACTTGTCTAGAATAGTATTTATGTAATAATGGAATGTAAAGATACTATCTTTATACTGTATAATATTGACAGACTTCGCTCCGCTTTTGAGAAAGTACGACGAATGAGGATGGAGACTGCAAGCTCCATGGAATTAAAACTATCTCAACTTTCTTTGTTCAAGTCCAAGAAGAAGGATCAGAATGCTGTAAGTTTTGACCAATAATTTTTTTTTACCAAATTTGCATGCACATTTATTTGGTACGAAAACAAACTGCCTCACAGAGTGCTGTATAGACGAGTTTTTGCAAGTGATTGTTTACTGCCTCCACACTGCCACAGAGCATTATTGCCACAACACAATCAGCCTCACCCATGAAATAACTTCCTATACCAATGGAATGGCCAACAAGGGGGAGAGTAAGTGAGGAATGGACAGAAGACGGCCTTAAGGTAATGTTCCAAAACATAGCTGGGATTACAAATATAGGAAGCAAACTTGGAGGGGGGGGGGGGGGGGGTTGCAAGCAGAAACAAGAGAGCGTGGGCTATACCAGGGGGGCCAGAAATGAGTGGCTCGGTGAAAGAGAAGCAGAGACAGTATGAAAATGACATGGCAAATGGCAAAATCCAACAAAATTGCTCCAGAGCTATATTAGGAGGAAATTGGTGAAAGAACAGCTGATAAAACAGAAAAGGGGAGTGGTGGTACACAGTGAAGGTCAAAATGTATGAAGAACTAGAGAGAGTGTTTGGTAATCCTCACAATAGAGCTAGTAGTAGTTTCTGAATTTAGAGGTGGTGCTAAACCAAGCACTTTTGGAAGATATTGAAATTATCAAAGATGAGGTTAGGAGGTAACTGCTGGAATTAATGTGACAAAGGCTGTTGGACCAGACACTCTCTCATCATGGATACTAAAGTAGGGTGCAGAAGCACTGTGTACCATACTCTTTGGTGTATAATAGGTAATTAGAAATGGGAGACCCCCCCTCCAAGGAAGTTAGAAGGCAGCTAATGTTCCAATATACAAAAATTGGTGATAGGCAGGAGCCACTGAACTAAAAGTTGGTGCCTCTAATATGTACTCCATGGTGGAGATCATGAGAGAAAAATTTGAAGCACATTTGGAGATAAGAGACTTTGCAACACACCACCAGTGTGGGGTTCAGGGATGGTAAATTGTACAGTACCTCACAGGTTGAATTGAATTTTACGACTAGATAAAACAAATTAAGAAAGAAAGGGACGAGTGAGCAAACTGCATTTTCTTGAACTATCAGAAAGCCTTTGGCACAGTACCCCATGAAAGTACAATGCATTAGTTGGAAAAACAGGCAACGTGCTTCAGTGGATAAGGGAGTACCTAAGGAACGGGAAACAACTGAGGGGAAGATCTCAGAATGGCAAAATGTCACCAGCAGTCTCTCACAGGGTTCTGTACTCAGACCTATCCTGTTTCTGATATATATACAGTATATAAATGATCTTCCAAATGGTATACATAGCCTTCCCGGTTTGGTGCCTTCTTTTGATAATTACTTACTTACTTACTTCCAAATGGTATAGCTTCATTCTTCTCAAATGTTTGCTGCTGATAAAATTATTAGGGATAAGACAAAGGAAGACAAGAGCACGAGACTACAAGATAGTTGGGACAAACTGAAGGAATGATGTCATGAAAATAGGTGTAAGGAACAGGAGGCTGGACACAGGGGTACCAATTTGGAGGTGAAATCCTTAAAGAATCTAATACAAAGATCTGGGGGTTATCACAACATAACTATCCCCTTGAAGCCCACATCTAAAGGATATCATCAGTAGCATATCCTAAGTTGGCTAATGTAAGAACTGCCTATTAATAACTTCCATTAAGTCATTCAGAACTTTGTACCACACATCAGACCAACCCTGGTACATGTATGTGGCTCCTTTCACTAGTCCCTGAGGTGAAAGGTATGAGGAAAGGCTATTGGAATTAATATTTAAGTTACTGGAAGACACAAAAGTTAGAAGACATGTTTAATACCTACAAAATTCTCAGGAACTGAGTGTAGACACAAACAGGTGGAAACCTTATAATCAAATGAGCCACAGCCATTATAAATAAATTTTTAATATATTAGAGCCTGAGTGTGATAATGACTGGGTACAATGTTCAAATATCAGTGATTCAATGCTGTTCACGATGTTCACAGCGCTAGCCACAGCACCACAGCATTATTTCGTTCATCTAGGAATCTTCAAATGATTTCTTAGGTTCCTTTTCAAAATGTGTGGTCAATTATTCATTTACAGGAATTAGTGACCAGGATTGTGATAATAGCAGGAATGTGGTTATAATTAGTGTTGTGCGTAGTATTGTGGAAGGAGGAATTTTGATGAGGGAGGGCGAGAATTGAGGTAGCCTCATTGTGTGTGTGGCTGCCACTCATGTTTTGCTCACCATACTAGCTTAGTGGTTCGTTATGGGCAACACATATGTACATGGGTATATATAGTGTGTGTATATAGTGTAAGAACAGCAACAGGAGAATGTTGAGAGGAGCTATTTTGGTGAGGGAGGTGACGTAATCGTAGCGTCGTCTGTGTGATTTTTCATGCAGTGTATGGTGGCCACTGTACTGTTTGGACACAATACCGGCTTACTTGCATAGTTCTGGTAAATAAAACATGTAGATAGGTATATAGA
Source organism: Procambarus clarkii (assembly GCF_040958095.1). Taxonomy (NCBI): domain Eukaryota; kingdom Metazoa; phylum Arthropoda; class Malacostraca; order Decapoda; family Cambaridae; genus Procambarus; species Procambarus clarkii. The sequence goes on from NC_091159.1 coordinate 53,619,370, forward strand.
ACATGTGTAATAAGAACTATAACAATATGGTGGGAGGAGCAATGTTGGCGAGTAAGATGTTGGAGTGAGGGAGACTACCTGGGTGTGGCTGCTCTCACTCGAGGTGTTCTGAATGTGTTCATGGCCAAATGCTAATATTGGCCCATACGAAGCAGCTCCTATTGGCCCATACGAGGCAGCTCCTATTGGCCCATACGAGGCAGCTGCTATTGGCCCATACGCGGCACCTGCTATTGGCCCATACGAGGCAGCTGCTATTGGCCCATACGAGGCAGCTGCTATTGGCCCATACGAGGCAGCTGCTATTGGCCCATATGGGGCAGCTGCTATTGGCCCATATGGGGCAGCTGCTATTGGCCCATACGAGGCAGCTGCTATTGGCCCATACGAGGCAGCTGCTATTGGCCCATACGAGGCAGCTGCTGTTGTCCCATACAAGGCAGCTGCTGTTGTCCCATACGAGGCAGCTGCAATTGGCCCATACAGGGCAGCTGCTATTGGCCCATACGGGGCAGCTGCTATTGGCCCATATGGGGCAGCTGCTATTGGCCCATACGGGGCAGCTGCTATTGGCCCATATGGGGCAGCTGCTATTGGCCCATATGGGGCAGCTGCTATTGGCCCATACGAGGCAGCTGCTATTGGCCCATACGAGGCAGCTGCTGTTGGCCCATACAAGGCAGCTGCTGTTGTCCCATACGAGGCAGCTGCTGTTGTCCCATACGAGGCAGCTGCTATTGGCCCATACGAGGCAGCTGCTATTGGCCCATACAAGGCAGCTGCTATTGGCCCATACGGGGCAGCTGCTATTGGCCCATACGGGGCAGCTGCTATTGGCCCATACAGGGCAGCTGCTATTGGCCCATACGGGGCAGCTGCTATTGGCCCATACGGGGCAGCTGCTATTGGCCCATACGGGGCAGCTGCTATTGGCCCATACTGGGCAGCTGCTATTGGCCCATACGGGGCAGCTGCTATTGGCCCATACGGGGCAGCTGCTATTGGCCCATACGGGGCAGCTGCTATTGGCCCATATGGGGCAGCTGCTATTGGCCCATATGGGGCAGCTGCTATTGGCCCATACGAGGCAGCTGCTATTGGCCCATATGGGACAGATGCTATTGGCCCATACGAGGCAGCTGCTATTGGCCCATACGGGACAGCTGCTATTGGCCCATACGAGGCAGCTGCTACGCGGTGTTCTGAATGTGTTGATGATGAATGTATATAGTGTGTGACAGTGTATAGTATGTAAATAGATTGTATATATACACAAATTAGCATGATACATAGTAAATATGTGCTGCATATGTGTACACAAGTTTCATGCACGTAACACAGTGTCTACGGACAGTACGGATGTTGTACTGCGATATTATAGTGTACGTGTTCATTATACATTGGATTGGCACATAAAAACAATGAAAATATCAGACTATTTAACAAATGGAATGCACTAAGTGATGTGGTGGAGGCAGACTCAATACACAGTTTATAAATATAAATATAATAGAGCCCAATACACTTATGAATCTGTACACCAGTCGATTGATGGTAGAGAGGCAGGACCAAAGAGCCGAAGATCATTCCCACAATCACGAACTAGGCAAGTACAAATTATTACGTATATATTTACTGTATGTAAACTTAAAAATGTAGATTGTCTAAATAGTCATCACCCATTTCCAGAAAAAGCCGCAGCTGGATTTGTCAGATGAGGATCGGACGGTATGGGAGATGATGGAACTAGCGAAGGAGGTAAGTGTGTGTGTAATTTGAATGATTGACTGATTATCAGAATAGTGTCTTAGTTTTTTGTTTGAGGAAATAAAATTGATAGTATACAACAGATTTATGGATGTATTTTACAGTTTGTAAATACAATTTTATAATTATATTTTGCAATTTTACAGTACAATAAACACAGTAAAAGGATAGTTTACTGGAAATTATTAGGTATCAGTTTTATGAATGCATAGAACTTGTAGCATTAGACAGTGTAAAGGGGTTAACATTATATTTTTATAACCTAATAAAACATTCAATTTTATTTTTAAGAATACCTTGCTCAATATCTTTAAATAAGCTAAAATTATTCCCTTTATAGTACAGTACTGTATATGGAACAAATTTAGTTTTCTCATGAAATACAATTTTTATCTTAAGGATTTTAATAAGTAGACTCAAGCCATGTAAAATGCGTATCTCCAAGAATGCAACCTTGTACAAAGTTGGGCTCCTTCAGTGGATATCATGATCAGAGAAAATGTGTTCTCTTCTTCAGGTGGACTTTAGTAAATGCCACATAGACCCTGCTCCATTCCAATTGGTTGAAAGAACATCGCTCTTGCGTGTCCACTCGATGTTTTCTATGCTGGGGATCAACCATGCATATGTCACTGCTATTGGAAGACTCATAGGAGTTTTGGCTTTAAAGGAGGTCAGTATGTTCTTATATTTTATCATACTTTTTTTTTCTAAAATCATCTTTAAATGCTTTTCCTCTTCCACAGCATGGACCAGTTGCTCGGCTACATACAGGGACTTCGCTTGATCCCAGTTATTACCTTTTCATTTATTATTGCATAAATTGTAATTTTTCATACAGGCGATTTCATTAAATCAGTACAGGTACTGATTTATTGTTTGCAAAAATATAGGCATGTCATCTGTTGCTTTAGGGTATACTGTATCTATTGTTTACCTGTATTTAGGTGCTCAAGCATTTTCATTCTAAGGTTTTTGTGTTAAATAATTTTAATACGGGTCTTAATAATAACCTAATATAGCCACTTGAGTGCATTTTTAGTGGCTCATGCTAATACTGTCATATACAGTGCAAATTTGTTAATTTGGATCAATTTTTGCCAACATTCAGTTCTTTAATATAAATTGTTGCTGCAGGTTCGAATGGCAATTGATGGACAATATGTTGGCCAGCCCCAGAGTACAACCCCACAAGTCAGTTTGCCCAACACGCCCACATCCCCGATGCGATCTGCAATTGGGCCAAGCACGTCGCCTCAGAGACTAGGAACCCTTAGTGCTGTACAGTTTTCTGACCCTGAAGCAGGAACCATTTCCAATAGAGGTTCTAGAGCTCAGCTGATTAATTATCCAAATGGACACTCGTACAGCTGAGAAAGCAAGAATTTAGTGCATTCAGTGAATTTTTAATAATTTTTAAATAACCCCTGTGATCTGTGATCTTACCTGTGGACAGTGGTTGTTTTTATACCAGTTGATATCTTATACAGTTAGTATCTGATAGTTATTCCTTTGAAGGTAGGTATCAAAAGATATTGTTGAATATGTATATTGTAATTTTACCAAAGTTGAGGACATTCCAGTATTATATTGAATTGATTCTCAAAATGAGAATTTGACAGTATCCCATTATACAGTGCATGTCTAGGGTATTTTATTTTTTTATTATTAAAGAATTTTAATTTTTTTTTTTTACGTCTAATTTTAAACCAGTCATCTTCCACCTACCAAACACTCACCCCCAGATCTCAAAACAAATAAAATATAAAAAATATATGTAAAAAAAAAATGCAGTTACTGTAATATTTACCATGTTACGATGAGCACATGATACTTGCTGGGTGTATGTAGGATAGTTTCAAGAAATAGTTTAGTTTTTACCAAGCAGTAATGCAAATTCCTCTGCCCCAGACATGTGCCTCTTACACCCATTTATGCAACCTTGCTAGGTATTTTTGTGCTGCAAGTACTTGCCTATTGTTACAATTTTGTATACATAGCTTTTATACTCTTTACATATCATTTTAATTGGTATGTTAAACTAAAGTTATTGTCTTAGTTTTCCCTGTGAAAAATAATGTATAGCCATCAAGATTATATTTATAAACTTGGAAAAAAAAAATGAATAGCCTTCTAACTTTTACAATCACGTACAGTACTTGAAACCTGTAACTAATTGATTATTGGTGAAATTTCACATGGAAGTCAAACTGCATTTTTTTAGGCTATTGGTGGAGGAAAGCTTTCTGTGATAAAGACTATCAGAGCATTCAGTATGCAATATTTCTGTGACGTAGAAGTGGTAGGACCAATAGTGGTACCAATATTTTATTTGCTACTCTTAATTGTCAAGCAATTGCAATAATTTATTTATAGCCTTGTAATGTGCTATTACTAACAAAATTGCTAGTTTACAATATTTTCTTTGAACAGTATTTTGATATGGTAAATTTTATGAATTTTAGTGACAGCCATTCGCACAAATATATTTTAATTGTTTAGCCATAAGGTGATGTAGTACAGTATTGCATTTTATGTTCATCTATTCATGTGTAAATTATATTCCTCAGTGCAGAGTGACATGTAATTTTTTGTTCTACAATGAGACTAAGCTCAGTGTATTGAAGTGTGTATGTATTTATATATATACATGTACTGTATGTTTATACAGTATATAAATATATATATAAATACAGTATACTGTAAATGTAAAATAAAATCTATTATTTCTAACTACATGTGAATCTCAAGTTTGTTATTACATGTGTATTGTATTAAAGAGCATTTGATTTTCCTTTCAATGAATTTTACTTCCTGCAGGACTTGAACAATTGTGTGTAATTGTTCTTAAATATTGAAACCCATGGCCCCTCACGTACTGGATGAAATATAACATTTGGTAAAACAGTTGGAATGGTGTTCCATGAAGCACTGTTAGTCAAGTTAAGGGTAGTTTCCTAGTTTTAGATTTTTTTTCTCTCCTGTATTCCAGTTATACTACTAAAGGTTGACGAGGGATTTTTAAAAGCTATAACTTCGCGATAAAGATGTCAAATTTAGGCTGAGAATATATAGTAAACAAAAAAAAATGCAGTATTTTAAATGAGGGTGGCTGATGTTAATACAATTTGAAGTTTAAAAAGTCATGTGACAGATTATAGGGAAGATGGAACACCATCTTACTGTAACTACACTTTGGTAATTACATAGTGTGGCATTTCTGTACTGAATTTCTGCATGGGCTAGTGTTCAGTGGATCAAACAATTGTGTTTCCCTTCAGATTGTATGCATACACTGCCAATAAGCCAGCCTGTCAGGGCTCTTACTGTTTGATTCTTGTTGACAGTGAATGAAGAGGTGTGTGTAATTACCCAAGTATGCTTGCACGATGACAGCTTCGCTCGTGGTGTCGCATCTTCCCAGTAATGTCATATGATGCTTTGAAATTCCTGATGATTTTGGCATCCACCACCTGCTCACTTGTTCCAACTGTCTGTCACTCTGGTGGCAAAAGTGAACTTTTAATATTTTCATGGTAGCCTTGTTTCCTTAGCTTGAATTTGTGACCTTAAGTTCTTTATGTTGCAGTTTTCAAGAATTCTTCATCAATTTTGTCGATTCCTGTTACTATTTTCTACATAGTGATCATATCACTTCTTTTTCTTTTATTTCCAGCTCATATTGACACCTCTATCCTCTCATCATAGGTCTTGTTTTTCAGTTCTGAAGCCATTTGGTTGCATGTCTACATTTCCCAAGTGTTGCTCCATACACATATTTTGTATGGTATGAGGTACTTTGAGCTCTGTAACTACTTCATACACTCGCGAATATTGGAAGATATTTTTGTGTTCTACCCAAGTTTGGCTAGTGCAGGCTAATAGATTTCTCATGATTCCATGTATGACTAACCATTCTGCGAGATGGGGATGTTAGATGAACTTATAGCTAGGATTTTTATCTACACTGTAATCTTTCATATAGAATTAGGGTAGCAGCAGCACTGTTGTGTATACCTCAGCTTGGTAGAAAAAACGGTGAATAGATGTTCAGTGGTAGACACAGTTCGTTGGCCAGTTCTTTTACGATTTTTGGATTGTATTCATTCAACACCTTGGGCTTCAGATGTTTTTTCTTAGATTTTTGTTGATATGCACTGAACCTTTTCCAGAAAAGGTTATGCAATTTTATGTAGGTGAGGTCTCTATATGCATATCTGATAAGATACAAATGCCAAAAAAATACAATACTTGAGTTTAAAATTCAGCTGCCAGCTTTGTCCCCCATCGAGGTTACTAGAGATAGTGGCCCTTGGGGTAAATATGTTATTGATGTATATTACAAAAAGGGTTGGTAAAAACCATCGGCAAAACCAGGTGAGGTAGCCGAAGGTTTGAGACCCTCCACATGCTTGTCTACCTACGGCATGTGAAAACTGGTCCTGACAGACTGCGTGGAGGAAACTACGAAAATGGTTCAATGGGCAGGAAGGCGGACTCTGCAAAACATTGTGGAGCGCAACTAGGGCGCAGCGAGATACGTAGGACACTGCTGGCCATCCACTGCATCCTACCCTATCTCCTGCCGTCTTGACTTGACTTGTCCTGCTGGACCAAAATAGGCCGGGTCGAGAGAGAGAGAGAGAGGCTGACGAGCTGTGTAACTCTCCTTCACTTCAAGTCAAATCCATGACCAAGTGCAAGTCATGACTTCATCCCATTAATTGAAGGCATGGTCATCTTCGACAACACAGGACGAACATCATTTATTTAATTTATTTATTTTATTTATTTATTTATATACAAGAAGGTACATTGGGTTTGAGAGTGGATAGCATGTTGACCAGAACACACACTAGAAAGTGAAGGGACGACGACGTTTTGGTCCGTCCTGGACCATTCTCAAGTAGATTGTGAGAATGGTCTTGACTTGTCTTCACAATCAACTTGAGAACGATCCAGGATGGACCGAAATGTCGTCGTCCCTTCACTTTCTAGTGTGTGGTCTGGTCAACATATTTTAGCCATGTTATTGTGACTCATCGTCTGCAGTGCATAGCATTGATTTCTTTACATTCTTGTAAAGCAACTAACACTCATAGCATTTCGGGCAGGTCCTTTACCAACTTAATATTATCTGTTAGATTAAGGCTCTAGTGAACAAATCCACAAGGTGCCATAACGAGGATTCGAACCTAAGTCCGAGATCATCCCAGACAATGCCTTTATCGACTGAGCTACGACATTGGTCAAAAGAGTTGAAACCGAAGTTCTACTAAACTTACTGGATCCTGCAGCCTCTGAGAGACAAACCAGGGTTTTACACAACTCCCCCATGCCCTCGTGCTATGTCAATAGGCCGTTTTCCCTCGTCACCCTTACTTCATTACACACACAAATCACAATTGCATGATGCATCAAATGAACAAATCCACAAGAGCCATGACGAGGATTCGAACCTACGTCAGAGATCATCCCAGACAGCATCTGGGATGATCCCAGACAGTATCAGGGATGTTCCTGCCATGTCTTGCTATTTATTTATTTAATTTATTTATTTATTTATTTATATACAAGAAGGTACATTGGGTTTGTGAGGATACATAGCATGGTACAGTACAGTATTTACATTCTTGTAAAGCCACTAGTATGTGCAGCGTTTCGGGCAGGTTCTTAATTTAATTAATCTAACAGATAATTTAAATAGGTAAATTCTAGCAGAATTAATAAAAGAACAGATACATTGCAAGAAAAAAATGAGAGAGATTAGTAGGTATATTAAAGCACATTGGTAGTTCTGACTGCAGTGCATTGCATCTGTTCACCAATTTATACAACTGCTGATTTCTGCCTTGTTCCCTTGAGATTGAGATTCACTCTACTGCCCACAAGTTGGGTATGGGGTGCATAATAAATGAACTAAACTAACAAAAATAAAAAAAAACTAACTGCCATGTTCCCCTCCTTTTTAATTTTTTATTCCTTTTTTCAATACAATTTATACCTAATCCCTGGGAGCCTATACATATTATACATGGGAGCCTATACCTATTATACCTGGGAGCCGAGCGGACAGCACGCTGGACTTGTGATCCTGTGGTCCTGGGTTCGATCCCAGGCGCCGGCGAGAAACAATGGGGCAGAGTTTCTTTCACCCTATGCCCCCTGTTACCTAGCTGTATAATAGGTACCTGGGTGTTAGTCAGCTGTTACGGCTGCTTCCTGGGGGTGGAGGCCTGGTCGAGGACCGGGCCGCGGGGACACTAAAGCCCCGAAATCATCTCGAGGTAACCTCAAGATCCCAATTACTATTAAGTTTTAGTCTGTTTCCTCCCCCCACCACACACCTAAAACCCAAAACGCAATGCGTATTAGTGGCTTTAGGTATTGTATGTACTAGCTTTATTTATAAATCCAACATTTTGTGTTGTAAATGTTTGTAAATCAACTATGTATGTACTTTTCCTAAATAAAAAAAAAATAATTAATTTAATGAGGGGTACCGGTAGTAGAGTCGAGTTCGTTCTCGACTCACAATCGAGAATTCCGGGTTTGAATCCTGGGCAGGACAGAAACGGTTGGGCACATTTCCCATCACCTAATGCACCTGTTTACATAGCAGTTAGTAGGAACTCGGGAGTTAGTCGGCTTGTTGTGTGGTTACATCCTGGGCGGGGTGAGTAATTTGACCTTGGGGGAACTCGATATTAGCCTAACGTGTATGATTACACTCTGGTTGACTGTCTCCCAGACCCAATTAATTAATATAATAATTATTATTATTATTATTATTATTACTGCTGCTGCTGCTGCTGCTGCCGCTGCTGCTGCTGCTGCCGCTGCTGCTGCTGCTGCTGCTGCTGCTGCCGCTGCTGCCGCCGCCGCCGCCGCCTTCCTTCCTTCCTTACTTCCTTCCTTCCTTCCTGTCTGTCTGTCTGTCTGTCTGTCTGTCTGTCTGTCTGTCTGTCTGTCTGTCTGTCTGTCTGTCTGTCTGTCTGTCTGTCTGTCTGTCTGTCTGTCTGTCTGTCTGTCTGTCTGTCTGTCTGTCTGTCTGTCTGTCTGTCTGTCTGTCTGTCTGTCTTTCTGTCTTTCTTTCTTTCTTTCTTTCTTTCTTAGTCTCCATTTTGTATTAGTTTGTCCCACACATCGTGCACAGGCTAGGTTTTCTTTAAATCTCGAAAATATGGTAAACTACTGAATTCTCTCTTTCGAGAAAAACTATGATTGTAATAATGTTTACTTAGGTAAAAGTACATACATACAAAATGAGTTACAAACAGAATGCTGGATTTGTAGATACAGCTAGTATATACTACGCCAAAAGCCACTAATACCCACAGCAAAGTGCGTTTCAGGCAAGAGGTGGGGGGGGAAACACTTAATAATTAATTGAGATCAAGAGCATGATTTGAACTGAAATATGGGAAAAAAAGAAAAAGAATGACAATAATTACATGTTGGATAGAGGCTTTATTCTGACATAGTAACTGGTCGTAGAGACCAGCCCCAGTGCTAGATGTAGAAATAATCTGTCTGAACAAGATAAATACAGCACCTGCAGTTAGCTGACTGCATTAACAGTTTAAAATCTCTGACATCAAGTGATGGAAAGGAGAATCGAGGGTAGGTACGCAGGTGTACGGTGTAATTTTTTTTAATAATAATAAACAAGAGTTCTTACATTTTTGTAAAACCACTAGCAAACATTGCGTTTCGGACAGGTCCTTAATCTTTACCACTATATATATAGTTTGGTTATACCTTCCCACCGGGAGACATCTCCCGTCACGCAGGGTGCAGTCGCACCTCCACAGATCTCCAGTATCAGCTATTGATACTGGTAATGGCTCAAAATGGCCACCACTTACAAGCTATTCGTGCCCGTGCCACCTTTTGGGTGGCTTAATCTTCATCAATCAATCACCTTCCCACAACCCATTTCCATCACAAGCGCACCTACACCACTTGTTCACCAGATTGGCTGACTGCGCTTTGCCGGCTTGAAGGGGGGCCTCCTGCAGCAACCATTAGTCCTGGTGGTACAGTCGGGTTCGTCCGCGACTCACAATCGGGAATCCCAGGTTCAATTCCCAGACGGGAAAGAAACGGTTGGGCGCGTTTCCTATCACTAAATGTTCCTGTTTACCTAGCAGTAAATAGGTATCAGTTAGTCAGTTTGTTGTGGAGTTGCCTCCTAGTGGGGGACGAGGGAAATAGGACCTCGATATAAGCTTAACATGTATATATACACTGTCTGCCTGTCCCCCGACACAATGTCGGACACAATCTCTATTTTTTCGGCAGCCGCTAGAGAGAAACCGTTCCGGTACCTTTAACAAGCAGCTGGCTTCCTGTCTCCACCAAGTCCAATGGAGATGGTTGACCCTCTGGTTAATTCACATAAATAATCAGCTTGACGGTGCTGCAACTACCAAGACTGAATACGACAAACATCTGGATATCATCAGTAGTAGGGATCTGAAGCCAAGAAATCCATATATTGTAATCTTTAAAACGAGGTAATTAGGCTAGAAGGACTCATAACAAAAAGCTTTAGCAGTATGCAGTATATGATATTCTTCAGCTTTGAGCTCCATGCTACAGAATGACGACAAATTTTACAGAGAGCGAACAAGAAAGGAAAACACAGGTAATCGCGGGCATCGGGCGCCTCATATCACCAAGAGTTTGAAAAAAAGCTTCATTTACATTCTCCGGAAAGGCGAAGAGTAAGAGGGTGACATGATTAATGTATGCAAAAAGATTGAAGCTCATTACAAGAATTTGTATAGGGTGTTAAGTATATCAAAACAAAATAGAACGAGAAACAACGAGTACTCATTAAACTTTTCCTTCGGAAAAGATTTGGGTAAATACTAGTTTAGAAATTGAGTGGTTTATTTTTGGATCAAGTTGTGAAGACACACATTAGACGTGGAGGCTGCTTAAATGTTTTAAGTGTAGGTTAGTAGGAAGGGAGGGGGGAGGGGGGTAGGGTATTATCACGGGAAAAGTGCCGAGCCACTACGACTAGATAGCACTTGGAAGGGGTCAGGATAAGGATTTGGGATGGACGAGGGGGAAAGGAATGGTGTCCAACTACTTGGACGGTCGAGGATTGAACACCGACCTGCATGACGGGAGACCGTCGCTCTACCGTCTAACCCAAGTGGTTGAGCATATGTAATAGGAGAGGGGTGGAGGGATGCTTCGCCTGGACATCCTGCAGTTTCCTCTATCCTATTATTACGGACCTCAATGTCCATACCCGTCTCCTCCTCCTCCTCCTAACCTTCTCTCCACCACCTACACATCCTCCTCCTACTCTTCCTCGTCCTATTTTTCGTAAAGACAGCTACTGCACTGGCACTTTATTTTCCAGGAGTGAATGTAAGGTCAGGTGACGGGGCGGTCAGCTCACGTGACATGGGTCAAGGAAGGACATTTCAGCGGGTTGTCAGCGTGTGTTTGTCTGTCACCGACTCTAAGCCGCTTCCCTCTGTTTTGTCCATGTGTACTCGCCTAGCTGTACTTCCCATGCATACTTCCCTAGCAGCACCTTAAGGCACTAAGCAACACCCCCCCCCCTCTCCCTAGCAGTTTCCCTCTTAGGAGTACTTCTTTGCTTAGTAGTAAGTCACTAGCAATACTTTTCTAATAATACCTCCCTACCAGAGATCTACCCTAGTGGTATTCCGCTAGTAGTATTTCCCTAATAGTACTTACTAAGCAGGACCACTCTAGCAATACTTTCCTAACATTACTCATATAGCAGTACTCGCCTAAACCCTGTAAACCAAAATAAGAAAATGCAACGAAAGAAGAGAACTAGATTTAACGACATCGACACGAAAATGACATGATTACAATGTAGAAGATATTGAGGGAAATAGACAAGGTGGATCGAGACAGCCTATCCCGAGAGACAACTGAGTGAGAGACGTGATTCAGTATAGTAAAGAAATACTCATAAAGCGAGTCACAAACAATTGACCTTGAACCACAGGTGTTGGACGCCACCTCCAGTCACAGGTGCTGGAAGTGGAGTTCAATTCTATCTCTTGGGTCCCGCCTCTGGACATTCGATCAGCTACAGTTCAAGATCCTGGAGTCTTTCGGTTCTGACTTAAATATTTGAATCCGTGAATGAACTCCACTTTTACCACTTCATTTTATGAGTCATTCCACTCCACTTAGTTTCCATGTGTGTTACCATGTTCCTGTACTTCTAATATAAAATTGTTGCCTAGCTTGTTAACTTTTCTGACTATTTTGTATATCGCGACCATTTCTTCCTTTTTTTATTTCCATTTTGTGTGCATGTGTGTTTTTGAATATGCAGAAGTTGAACTTAAGATCCTTGGCCCCGCCTCTCAACCATCAATCGACAGGTGTACATGTTTCAGAACATATTACCTTGAGATTACCTTGAGGTGCTTCCGGGGCTTAGCGTCCCCGCGGCCCGGTCGTCGACCAGGCCTCCCCTGATAGCCAGGGACCAGGCCCTCCCCAGGCCATATTGATAGCCTAATGCAACACGTCTTTCCCTGCTGGTGTCAACTCTGCGCTATAACTCCAACATTACCATCATCACAATGCCATCTTCCATAGACTAAATTGGCGAATCACACACTACACACCACCTTCTTCCTTGGCCTTCACACACCGTCACTTCCGTCCCCTCGTGCCTTCCGGAAGTGAGGGGGGGCCAGGTAGGGAGAGGGAAGGGGGAGAGGTTGGGAGGAAAGGGAAGGGGGAGATGTATCGATGGCCGGTAGTGGTTAAGGGAAGTCGATGAGAAGGGGACGTGATGGATAGTAGGCTAGAGGGAGAGGTGTTGACAGCCACCTATTTCATACGCCCTCCCATCTTTCCCTTCCCCTTCCCACCTACCCCCTCGTCCCCACCACCCCCTCCCACACAATCTAATGAAGTAGTTTTTTTTTTTTTTAGTTTAGTTCATTTATTATGCACCCCATACCCATCTTGTGGGCGGTAGTGGAAAGGGTTACAGAGGCACATAATGGACTCAGGGACTGAACCCCACAATTCATTTAGCTAAGCAAGTTACAAAATTCAATATAAGTCGTCACATCAACAATGGGTTCGAGATCGACCTCAAGTACAGGTTCTAAATTAAGCAACTGACATATGTGGAGAGCCTAGTGTCAAAATTTATATGTTTGTCCTGCACACTGCCCCCCATCCAGTGGGCAGCGGTGGATAGGTTACAATCACTCAGTTACTACCTACAGTTAGCAAACTGGGGATATTTGGCTAAAATTTCTGGTAGCAGATCATTTTGAATGAAATATTTACACATCGCTGGAACATTGGTTATAGAATTGTCTCTAAATTCACGTATCTTTTCGCACTCCATCACATAGTGACGGAGGGTGTGCGAATAATTTTGTTGACAGTTTACATTTGGTCAGGTCTACATCAGCAGATAATGAAAATTCCCAGAGATACTTGTAACAGAGTCTAAGCCGAGCAGTAGTAACATCTAGAAGTCTGCTGATTTTATTGGATGATCCATAGATGTGTGGCTCCTCTTGAATAATAGTATGATGATAGATGGAATTACTGGTGTCAATTTCACTTTGCCTCAGATCTACAAGATCTTGTTGAAGTTCTCGGTGTACTGCTGCTCTCAGATTGCTCATTGACAATCCAAGGTTACTCTCAACGGCTCCTTTAAAGGCAGATTCTTTGGCTAACTTATCAGCTCTATCATGCATTCGGAGGCCAACATGAGATGGAGACCACATGAAATGGACTCTGTTACCATCCTTAATAATTTTAATGTATTTGTGTCTAGCTACGGACACGAGCATGTTACAGTTATGTCTTAAAGAGTTGAGAGCATTTAAGGATGATAAGGAGTCACTTACAATTAATGTATCAAGTTTGGAGACTTGTACACATAATACAAAGACAATATTTACTTAATGAAGTCTAACTGTAATGTTAGTATTTACCGCATTTAAGCACAATAAGACTTCAGTAGGCCTATTCCAAATACATAAAAAATCCAGTAGGCCTACTCTTGTTATATTGCAAGACATCAGGAATCTGTACACCAGTTGATTGACAGTTGAGAGACGAGAACAAAGAGCCAGAGCTCAACCCCCGCAAGCACAACTAGGTGAGTACATCAGCACAGTAGCCCTACTCTGCATGGGGTACAGTAAGCCTATGCACGGGTACAACACGCCTACAGGTAGGCCTACTTTGCACCATATGGAACACAGTGTGTTTATTGTGGCGCTTGTCGACAACTTTGTAAACAATGTGCAAAATAGATACACGTGAAATTACGACGGTAATGTATATTTTTTTTACTATCCTACAGCTGTATTTTGGACGATTGACACGATTAGACTTGAGGATTGGCTCTAAGCTTTGTTGAACTGACACTTAGCTTTGATGACTGACACTTTGATGACATTTAGCCTTGATGACTGACACTTAGCCTTGATGACTGACACTTAGCCTTGATGACTGACACTTAGCTTTGATGACTGACACTTAGCCTTGATGACTGACACTTAGCCTTGATGACTAACACTTAGCCTTGATGACTGACACTTAGCCTTGATGACTGACACTTAGCTTTGATGACTGACACTTAGCCTTGATGACTGACACTTAGCCTTGATGACTGACAGCCTTGATGACTGAAACTTAGCCTTGATGACTGAAACTTAGCCTTGATGACTGACAGCCTTGATGACTGAAACTTAGCCTTGATGACTGACACTTAGCCTTGATGACTGACACTTAGCCTTGATGACTGACACTTAGCTTTGATGACTGACACTTAGCCTTGATGACTGACACTTAGCTTTGATGACTGACACTTAGCCTTGATGACTGACACTTAGCCTTGATGACTGACACTTAGCCTTGATGACTGACAGCCTTGATGACTGAAACTTAGCCTTGATGACTGACAGCCTTGATGACTGAAACTTAGCCTTGATGACTGACACTTAGCCTTGATGACTGACACTTAGCCTTGATGACTGACACTTAGCCTTGATGACTGACACTTAGCCTTGATGACTGACACTTAGCCTTGATGACTGACAGCCTTGATGACTGAAACTTAGCCTTGATGACTGACAGTTAAGTACTAGTCAAGGTAACTAGCGACCTCCCAACACCCACTCTCTCCCTCACACTCCCACACTCTCCCTCACACTCCCACACTCTCCCTCACACTCCCACACTCTCTCCCTCACACTCCCACACTCTCTCCCTCACACTCCCACTCTCTCCCTCACACTCCCACACTCTCCCTCACACTCCCACACTCTCTCCCTCACACTCCCACACTCTCTCCCTCACACTCCCACTCTCTCCCTCACACTCCCACACTCTCTCCCTCACACTCCCACACTCTCTCCCTCACACTCCCACACTCTCTCCCTCACACTCCCACACTCCCTCACACTCCCACACTCTCTCCCTCACACTCCCACTCTCTCCCTCACACTCCCACACTCTCTCCCTCACACTCCCACTCTCTCCCTCACACTCCCACACTCTCTCCCTCACACTCCCACTCTCTCCCTCACACTCCCACACTCTCTCCCTCACACTCCCACACTCTCTCCCTCACACTCCCACACTCTCTCCCTCACACTCCCACACTCTCTCCCTCACACTCCCACACTCTCTCCCTCACACTCCCACACTCTCTCCCTCACACTCCCACTCTCTCCCTCACACTCCCACACTCTCTCCCTCACACTCCCACACTCTCTCCCTCACACTCCCACACTCTCTCCCTCACACTCCCACTCTCTCCCTCACACTCCCACACTCTCTCCCTCACACTCCCACACTCTCTCCCTCACACTCCCACACTCTCTCCCTCACACTCCCACTCTCTCTCCCTCACACTCCCACACTCTCTCCCTCACACTCCCACTCTCTCTCCCTCACACTCCCACACTCTCTCCCTCACACTCCCACACTCTCTCCCTCACACTCCCACACTCTCCCTCACACTCCCACACTCTCCCTCACACTCCCACACTCTCTCCCTCACACTCCCACACTCTCTCCCTCACACTCCCACAATTTCCCTCCCACCTTCACCTTCCTCTATTTCCCTCCCAGTCTTACTCTCTCCCTCTCATCAGCCCCACCAAATACCACTCCCTTCTTTCAAGCCAATTAAATTCCGTCCATATAGTACAAGTCAACAGATCCCATTTTCGCTTACCAGTGTCCTCCTACCCTTGCCTGACGCTGCCTAGCTGGGGACACTAAAAAAAAAGACCTTAAGGTAGGTAGACTTTAAGGGTGACAGTCGTGCGAGTGTATGGTAACTGTTCGCCGCTATTGGGGCGTCGTAGATCATTACTGGGATTAAAAACTCAAAATAAACAGCGCGGGATCGTGGGAGAACTGCTCTGGTGGACGCCCATACACGCATACTCGCCTAAGTGTACTTGCGGAGTTCGAATGTCGGTACTTTGATCCCGCCTCTTAACTAACAGTTAGTTAACTGGCGTACAGGTTACTGAGCCTATAATTCATTTTGTCGGGGGACAAGCTGACAGTGTATATGTACATGTTAGGCTTATATGGAGATCCTTCTCAAAGTCAAACTACTGATACTGTTCCCCAGGATGCAACCCACAACCAGTTGACTAACTCCTGGGTACTTATTTACTGCTAGGTAAAGTAAATAGGTATTAATACTGCTAGCTAGGTCGCGTATTTGACTGCATCCCGATTGTCTATGCTTATGATTTCAATATTGGGAGGAACGTGTGGCGTTCCACCAACTACCTTTCCTCTCGCCTCGTTCCTCACACTGTGGAAGGACGCTTTTGCAGATTTATTTATTTATTTATTTATTTATTTATTTACTTATTTATTTATTTATTTATATATATACAAGAAGGTACATTGGGTTTGTGAGAATACATTGGATAGTACAGTATTTACATTCTTGTAAAGCCACTAGTACGCGCAGCGTTTCGGGCAGATCTTACTTATTCATCCATGGCTCAGCTGAGTCTCTCGGTACCACCCGTGTCCTCTCGTCTTGCACCTGTTCTTGGTACACATTTCACTCTTGTCCACTTTGTCATTGCCTGTAAGAATCTTGCATGTTGTGATCATGTTACCTATGTTCCCCCCTCTTTTCCCAGAGAAGTGACGTCTAATTCCCTCAGACTTTTCTAGCTAGGTCTTGATACACTATGTAGCCCTTTATATATATATATATATATATATATATATATATATATATATATATATATATATATATATATGTCGTACCTAGTAGCCAGAACGCACTTCTCGGCCTACTATGCAAGGCCCGATTTGCCTAATAAGCCAAGTTTTCCAGAATTAATATATTTTCTATAATTTTTTTCTTATGAAATGATAAAGCTACCCATTTCATTATGTATGAGGTCAATTTTTGTTTATTGGAGTTAAAATTAACAAAGATATATGACCGAACCTAACCAACCCTACCTAACCTAACCTAACCTATCTTTATAGGTTAGGTTAGGTTAGGTAGCCGAAAAAGTTAGGTTAGGTTAGGTTAGGTAGGTTAGGTTGTCGAAAAACAATTAATTCATGAAAACTTGGCATATTAGGCAAATCGGGCCTTGCATAGTAGGCTCAGAAGTGCGTTCTGGCTACTAGGTACGACATATATATATATATATATATATATATATATATATATATATATATATATATATATATATATATATATATATATATATATATATATATATATATATATATATATATATATATATATATATATATATATATATATATATATATACCCTGCAAGTATGTGTTCACGTGCATTTTAAAACCTATGGATATATGTCTCCTAGATTACCTCCTTCAGCTCATTCCATGTGCTGACTATTTGACTATTCTTAGACTACATAATGTATCCTCCCGTAGTCCCTATGACTCGTATGTATCCTCCCTATGGTCCTTAAACTGCTCAACTATGTATACTCTGTAAATACTGCAAGAGATCGCGGGTAACAAGATCAGTAAAGTACTTCCCTTTCTCATAATATGAGAAACGCTCCAGTTTTCTTAACATAATAAATAAACAAAAAAAAAACGAAAACAAGAGAAGTAATAATAGTGATGATTATTATTATTGTTATTATTGGTAACAGAAGACTATCACTAGGCTATTTTGGCGGGTCCTTTCCCCCCACACCGCCCTGGGAGGCAGCAGCCAGAGCAGCTGCTACAGGTGTAATGTGATCACTTGCTCGCTACTCTTGTTCCTTCTCTCTCTCTCTCTCTCTCTCTCTCTCTCTCTCTCTCTCTCTCTCTCTCTCTCTCTCTCTCTCTCTCTCTCTCTCTCTCTCTCTCTCTCTCTCTCCCCCCCTCTCTCTCTCTCTCTCTCCCCCCTCTCTCTCTCTCTCTCTCTCTCTCTCTCTCTCTCTCTCTCTCTCTCTCTCTCTCTCTCTCTGTCCCCTCTCTCTCTCTCTCTCTCTCTCTCTCTCTCTCTCTCTCTCTCTCTCTCTCTCTCTCTCTCTCTCTCTCTCTCTCTCAGTCTCTTTTCACCCTCTCATAATCTCTCTCCTCATAACTGACGTAAATATTTCATCCTTTATTACTCTGTCCTCCCCCCTCTGCAATTCCTTCCCCATGCCCTCTTATCCTTTCTTCCCCCTTCCCAACTTATCATTTCTTCCCACCCCTTCTACACTTTCATATCTCATCCCCCTCTCCCATTTCTTCCCCCTTTCCACCCATCATTTCTATTTTGGTTGACTACTGGGTTAAATAATTTTTGTGTCCCTTTTAAAATCCCCCGTCGCATTTTTACCTCCTTTCCCATCACCCATTTCTACCTCTTCCCCAATATCATTTCTACCCTCCCCGCCCCTCTCCCATTTCTGCTCCCTTCCTGCCTTTCCACAATGGACCAAAAGCTTATAAACCATCTTTCAATAAGACAGTACATATAGCGATTGAAATAAATATATAAACATTATAGGCTGTTACTCAAAGAGAATTCTCAACAACTTGGACTGGTAAAATGACTGGCTTCTCGCAAAATAATAATAATAATAATAATAATTAATAAAAAATGTAGAAAAGAAAAAAATTGCAGCAACCGCCTAATCTTTCGTAGGCCTACCTAAACGTATCATATGCCTAATCAAATTAGATATATGTCTAATGAAACATATCCTAAGCCTAATATTGTGTACATATGCAAAAAGCGAAATCGGATGCCTAAACTTAATTGTGAAGTATATTTCACAATTCACAATATATTTCACAATTCACAATATATTTCACAATTCACAATATATTTCACAATTCACAATATATTTCACAATTCACAATATATTTCACAATTCACAATATATTTCACAATTCACAATATATTTCACAATTCACAACACACAAATTTCATTGTGTGGGCTGGAATCTCTGGTTGAGTTGCTCACACACACCTTCCTGTCATTCTCTGTGAGCATGTTCCATGTTCTCAGTTTCATCATCTGTTCCTTCACTGCTTTTTTTCCTCCTTATGTTAGGTCTTTGCGTTATTTGTTATGTCGTTTTCAATCTGTCTCTCTGCTTCTCATCTCACTCTGAGGTATTCATTCCTGGGCCTGTACCTCCTACTTTTTCGTGTTTTATAATTCCTGTAGTTTATCCATGCTCTTGTACTTAGTTGCATTACCTCCTTTTGGTCCTGGTTAAACCACGAGTTTCGTCTTTGTATTTAAGTCTTCTCCTTTTGAACTGAAACAAACGTGTGAGAGTCTCTTAAAAAGAATTTGATTATGTAGTCCATCTTTGTACAGACTTTTCTCCGTGTTCTGTTTTCTTTGGTATTTTTATTAGGAATTTGCTCTATTTCTTTGTAGTTTCGCTTTCCGTAAGCCAGTATCTTCTGGGCGCTTACCTAGTTGTGCTTGCGGGGGTTGATCTCTGCTCTTTCGGCCCGCCTCTCAACTGTCAATCAATCAACTGTTACTAACTTTCTCCCCTCCCCCCCCCAACACACGCACGGGGTCTGGTAGCTGAGCGGACAGCGCGCAGGACACGTAACCCTGTGGCCCGGGTTCGATTCCCGGACCAGGCAGAAATAAATGGGCAAAGTATTTTTCACCCTGATGCCCCTGTTACCTAGCAGTAAATAAGTATCTGGGAGTTAGACAGCTGTTATGGAGCTGCTTCCTGTGTGTGTGTGTGTGTGTGTGTGTGTGTGTGTGTGTGTGTGTGTGTGTGTGTGTATGTGTGTGTGTGTGTATGTAAAAATATAGTTAGTAGTTAGTTCCAGTTGATTGACAGTTGAGAGGCGGGCCGAAAGAGCAGAGCTCAACCCTCGCAAGCACAACTAAGTGAATACACACACACACCTAGGAAGCAGCAAGTAAAACAGCCTTCTCCCAGGTATCTATTTGTTGCTAGTTAACAGGAACATCAGGATTGAAAGAAACTCTGTCAATCTGTTTCTGCTATCACACGGATCGAACCCGGACCCTTGGATTACGAATCCAGAGTGCTGTCCACTCAGCTATCAGGCTCCCCTGTGTGTGTGTGTGTGTTCACTTAGTTATGCTTGCGGGGGATGAGCTTTAGCTCTTTGGTCCCGCCTGAGCTGGATCAAGCTATTAGCTCTTAAGACATATTGCCTTTTCTACCACCGGTTCTAATGTAATAACTCTCGATCTAATTTCTCTACTATATATGACATATTTAATATTATTTTGTACACTTATCCCCCTGTTTAAAGCCCAGGTACCTATTTACTGTTAGGTGAACAGAGGCACAAGGTGATATGAAACATTCCCCAAACTTCTCTCCAACCGCAAGAATCGAACGCGGGACCATCCGATTGTGTGCCAGAGCCGGCTGTACCGGTGTGACACAAACAGCTGCGGACTATTAAACACGCTACACAGCCGCCCTCCGCTCACATACGCGCCATAATTCATCTGCAGCTGACACCTTATTTAAAATTTCCCGCGCGCGGGTCAGCGGGTTGAGGCGGACACTTGATCCTCCGCACCAGGATGTTGCCGCTTGGGAAAACAAAAAAATATCATGTCGAGCCGCCATCAGCGTACCCTCGAGGGTCCTTGGTGGGAGGAGCTCGTGAGGGAGGTTATAGTGTACCAAATCCACCACCATTACAGATGAACTTGTTGCTACATTACAGTTAAGAGTATGAGAATAATGGAGACTGCAAAAAGCCTAGGGCCAGATTCACGAAAGCACTTACGCAAACACTTACGAACCTGTATATCTTGTCTCAATCTTTGGCGACTTTGTTTACAATTATTAAACAGTTAATGAGCTCCGAAGCACCAGGAGGCTGTTTATAACAATAACAACCGTTGAATGGGAAGTTTTCATGCTTGTAAACTGCTTAATAAATGTAACCAAAGCCGTCAAAGATTGAGGAAAGATGTACACGTTCGTAAGTGCTTTCGTGAATCTGGCCCCTAGCTATTGATCCATACGAGGCAGTTCCTATATTACAGTTGATCTTGTTCTTATTAGATATATAACAGCAAAGTTATCCATCTGCTTCATTATCACGATACTAATTGCACTGCTTATTAGAATATTAATTTCAATTGTATAATATCCAGAGCTGTGTAATTACCTAAGTGTAGTTACAGGATGAGAGCTACGCTCGTGGTGTCCCGTCTTCCCAGCACTCTTTGTCATATAACGCCTTGAAATTACTGACGGTTTTGGCCTCCACCACCTTCTCACCTAACTTGTTCCAACCGTCTACCACTGTTTGCGACTGGGATTTTTTTTTTATATTTTCTCCGGCAGCTTTGTTTCATTAGTTTAAATTTATGACCTCTTGTTCTTGAAGTCCCAGGTTTCAGGAATTCTTCCATATCAATTTTATCGATTCCTGTTACTATTTTGTACGCCTATTGTACCACCAACTGTGTAACTATTTCATTGACTCAGATGTTCTGGACGACATCCTAACAATTTATCCAAAATTTGCTTGTCCATTTTAATGAATGAAGAACAATTTTGATCTATATTACTTCTAAGCTGCATCACTTATGAACCCATCCCTGCCCTTGTGTGGCAGTGCACAATAGAAAGTTGTTTTCACATATCCATACATTAAAACATTGATTGTAACCATGATATATATGTGCTTCCGCCTACAGTTTAGACCTGTTGTCTTATGTATGACCCTCTGTCCTGCGTGACAGTGAACACCAGCAATATCTTCACTTTAATAAGATTTAATCGAAATCCTCAGATTAGGCAAGATTGTAATTAATTTTGTCAATAAAGATGTTAATAATAAGCGATCATATCGCCTCTTTTTCTTCTATCTTCTAGTTTTGCCATATTTAATGCCTCTAACCACTCCTCGTAGCTTTTGTCCTTCAGTTCTGGGAGTCACTTAGTGGCATTTCTTTGCACCTTTTCCAGTTTGTTGATGTGCTTCTTAAGAAATGGGCATTATACAACTGCAGCATATTCCAGCTTTGGCCTAACAAAAGTCGTGAACAATTTCTCTAGTATTTCGCCATCCATGTATTTAAAAGCAATTCTGAACTTAGAAAGCGTAGCATAGGCTCCTCGCACATTGTTCTAAATGTGGTCCTCAGATGACAGTTTTCTCTCTAGAACCACCCTAGATCTCTTTCTTTATCAGAATTCTTTAAAGATTTCTCACATAATTTATAGGTTGTATGGGGTCAGTTCTCATATTCCACATTCCATAACATGGCATTTATTTACATTAAATTTCATTAGCCAAGTGGTGCTCAATATACTTATTTTGTCCAGGTTTTCTTGAAGGGCATGACAATCATCTAAGTTTCTTATCTTCCCTATTATCTTAACATCATCAGCAAACATGTTCATATAATTCTGTATTCCATCTGGTAGATCGTTTATGTAAACAATGAACATTACAGGTGCCAAAATTGAACCCTGTGGTACTTCACTTGTGACATTTCTCAGGTCCGATACATTGCCTCTGATTACTTCCCTCATTTTACTATCAGTTACAAAATTTTCATCCATGTTAGAAGCTTACTTGTCATCCTTCCAATATGTTACAGTTTCCAGAATAACCTCTTATGTGGAATTCTGTCGAAAGCCTTTTTTTCGGGTCCAGATAGATGCAGTCAACCAAACCATCTCTTTCCTGTAAAATTTCTGGGGCTCGATCATAGAAACTGTGTTAATTCGTTACACAGGATCTTCCAGATCGAAAACCATACTGTCTGATATTATATCATTTTTCTCCAATGAAAATTACCGGTGCCTACCCATTTAGTTTTAATTATTTTTCCAATATTTTGATTAGTACACTTGTCAATGATATAGGTTTATAATTGAGGGCCTGCTGCCACTTTTGTAGAGTGGAACTATATTAGCCTTTTTCCACACATCAGCTACGACTCCTGTACACAGGGATGCCTGAAAAGTCAGTTGAAGTGGAATGCTGAGCTCGGGTGCACATTCTCTCAGGACCCATGGTGAAACTCCATCTGGGCAAACTGCTTTGTTCTTACCTAGCTCCTTGAGCATTTTTTTCACTTCATCTCTAGGCACCTCAATGTGCTCTATGTTGTTCTCTGGAATTCTTATTGTGTCTGGTTTCCTGAAGATTTCATTTTGTACAAACACACGTTTTAACTTTTTGTTTAATGTTTCACACATTTCCTTTTCATTTTTCGTGAATCTGTTCCCATTTTCAACCTCTGAATATTATCCTTTACCTGCAATTTATTGCTTATGATTTTATAGAATAGGCCTGGTTCTGTTTTACATTTGTCCGCTATCCCTTTTTTTAAATTTCTTTTTGCCTCTCTCTTCATTGTCGTGTGGTTGTTCATCGCATATCCGTTGGTATGTTTTGGGGTTTGGCCTCTTCCTATATTGATTCCATTTTTGTGTCTTTTGGTCTCTGGCCCGCTTGCAATTTCTGCCTGAACCAAGCATGTTTCCTAGTTCTGCAACTCTGGCATATATTTGTTTTGTACCTTTATCATATATTTCACAAAACGTGATATACATCTCATTTACTTCATTTCCTAACAGCAAGTCTTTCCAGTCAAATTCCTTAAAGAAATTTCTAAGTTCCCCGTAATATCCTCTCCTGAAATCAGGTTCTTCAACCTCCTAATTTTCTTCCAGATTATAATGCAATGCATACTTTATTCCCAAAAAGACTCCTTTTTGTGAAT
The DNA here is from genome assembly GCF_040958095.1 of Procambarus clarkii. NCBI lineage: Eukaryota > Metazoa > Arthropoda > Malacostraca > Decapoda > Cambaridae > Procambarus > Procambarus clarkii. The sequence goes on from NC_091159.1 coordinate 53,643,360, forward strand.
TGTGAATTGTGGATAAGAAGTAGATTGTGTGGCATATTCCACTTGGGGACTTCAAATGGTAAAGTGGATTTTATTAATTACACCCATATATATATTTTCTAGTCACACTTACGAATGTACCACCCTCATTATAGCACAGTCACTCTAACCTTGTGACTACTAGAAAACTATAGTAGTCATGGCTAATTGTTACCGTGTCCTCAATAACAATTATGCATTGTACGTAATTAAGTTTAGTTCATTTATTGTGCACCTTCATACACATCCATTTTGAGAGGTGGTAGTGGGAAAAGGATCCAGAGGGACATAATGGGCTCAGGAACTATACCACAAAATTCATATAGCTTTACAAGTTGGCAAATAAACTATTGACTGAAAACCTCGTATTTGTGTTCAAAATAGAACCACATTGATACTAGGATTTACACCTAGAAACGTTAATTCAAGAAGTCCTCAGCCTGCTTACAGGAGTCAAAGGTATTCTGCTCCTGTATCCACTTGTGATAAATAAATATATAAATAAATAAATAAAAACGTAGTTCTTGTAGTGCAGTCAGGAGTAGCCTCGCCCCCATCAACATTGTCTTAACACGAATCAAAAATATTTGCTCCCCTACCCGAATACAACACAAAACAAATCTTTCTTCACCTTGCCATTTTTAGACCCAGCTTGGATTATGATATATACAATTCTGGTCATTGGACTATAGAATGGATGTAAATTCTGTCGCTTGTTTAGCTAAACGAATTAATTGGTTCAGTTGCTGAACCGGTTTTAAGCCTCTGTAACCCTTTCCACCACCTCCCACGGGATGGGTATGAGGTGCATAATAAAGAAAAAATCGAATCCCAAAACGGCACAATATATTATATATATATACTAGCAGTACCCGGACATGCGTTGCTGTGGCTCTGAGCCACAGCAATCTTCCGTGTCCCCCAGTCCTCCCCACCATTTCCCCCTCACCCGTCTCCTCGTCCTCCCCACCATCCCTTCTTTCTTCCCACCATGCCCCACTCCCTTTGTCCTACCCACCATTCTCCATTCCCCCATCCCCTCGTCCTCACCATCCCAAACTCCCCCGTCCCCTCGTCCTCCCCACCATCTCTCACTTCCGTCCCCTCGTCATTCCCACCATTCCCCACTCCCTCGTCCGATGCCTTCCCAAATGGTCTGATGTTTTCATCAGAAAATCGGGAGATGTCCCATCACTGAAATATAAGAACAACAGTTAAAATTGAAATGAAAATATGAAAAAATACAAAAAAAAAAAATTATACTCACGAAATGAACGATATGGTAAACAACACAGCTCAATTCCAATGCAATTCACACAAAATAATTAAATCAAATGAAAATAAATCAAAATCTAAGAAAATTCAATTTATCAATGCAATCAGAAACATTGAAATGGAATTGTAACATATTTATTATAGCATGTGTGTTGCTCGTACATGCAACAGATGGCGCTGTTTTTCAAGAAAAGCATAGTTTTACCTGTCACAGGTGTGGCATCTATACTTATACTTACGAAATGAACGGTATGGTAAAAACACAGCTCAATTCTAACACAACGTCACACAAAATAATTCAATAAAAAATAAAATAAATCGAAATTTATGAAAATAAAATTTATAAATTCAATCGGAAACACTGAAATGGAATTCGTGACATATTTAGTATAGCGTGCATGTTGCTGTTATGTGCAACAGATGGCGCTGTCTTTTAAAAACACATGTTTATACTTGTCACAGGAGTGACATCTATATAGTAGGTATATAAAAAGATGCGCCTATTCGAATGCAACGTTGTGTCAAAATTTCAAAGCAATCGGTGAAGAACTTTCGGAGATTACAGCGTGTGTTGCTCTTAAGTCCAACAGATGGCGCTGTTTAAAAAAAAAATGCATGTTTTTTCCTGTCACAGGTGAGGCATGTATATAGTAGATATATAAAAAGACGCGCCTATTCGAATGCACCGTTGTGTTAAAATTTCAAAGCAATCGGTAAAGAGGTTTCGAAGATTTTCCCTCACATGAAAAACACATGAAAAACAGTTTTTCAGAAAAAGTATTTTTTTTTTACCGTCACTGGCCGGATGCGAATGGAACGTTGAGTGAAAATTTCAAAGCAATTAGCGAAGAACTTTTGGAGATTAGCAGTTATGCATAAGCGAACATTTCCATATATATAAATAAATATATATATATATATATATATATATATATATATATATATATAAACAACACAAAGGGTCTCTCAGAAAATAATTATGAAGCATTGACAAACTCTATGGGAAACATATCAAACATTTCCCACTCGACACAATAATAATCACATGGGGGGGGGGGGCTCTGTAAATATTAATATTTCCTAAAGTATTTAACTTGGGCCGACCTCGACCAGGTTATGTCCGTCGTCTCGTACACTGGAAAGTCGGGTGAGGCTAGCTAGAGGCGTCTGGCCTCCACCTTTGGCCAGACAGTCATTCCCTGATACAGGTTACCCGGCATTGTCCGGGTCTCTCTCTCTCTCTCTCTCTCTCTCTCTCTCTCTCTCTCTCTCTCTCTCTCTCTCTCTCTCTCTCTCTCTCTCTCTCTCTCTCTCTCTCTCTCTCTCTCTCTCTCTCTCTCTCTCTCTCTCTCTCTCTCTCTCTCTCTCTCTCTCTCTCTCTCTCTCTCTCTCTCTCTCTCTCTCTTTCTCTGTCTCTCTCTCTCTTTCTCTCTGTATATAGCAATTCATTTATAGCACCATTTTTTCAAGAACTGAACCACAAGTCACTAAATCAAGCAGTTCACATCTGTGGTAAGCTAGTTACAGTTTAATTTACTAATCATGCACAACCCCCCTCCCACCCCCAGCACCCATCCAATGGGCAGCGGTGAACAGTTTACAATCATGAGTATCAACTACGTCATGCTGTAGGGAAACTTTAGACATTTGGCTAAGATTTCTGGTTGTACATCGTTTGGGAACGAAATACTTAAAACATTTCCGTATGTAACATATGTACTAGAATTATGCCCCCCGAAGTCCTAACACATGAGAAACGTTTGTGTGACAAGAGTTCCAACACTCGCCAGACGTTATGGAAGTATTTGAAAGAAGTATTTGTATTATAAACAGAGCGCCATCATCATCATTCCAATACTTTTTCCTTCATACGTGAATTTCGATCATGTTCCTATTTTCTTTTAAAAAAATCTTCATTGCCTTTTGTCACTCTTTTTTTATGTTTTTGGGATTTGTAGGCAACTGTTCTAAAATATTTTCGATTTACGGTTGTTGTTTTGTTCTCTTTACCTTTACTGTTCTCTCTATCTATCTCTCCCATCATTTGTTTATCCCTGTTCCATGTCCTGTTAATTAATGTTACTTCTATTTCAGTTTCAATCCTTTAATTCCTTTGTATATCGTCTGCCCGTTTTCTATGCCCCGCCTCTCCCAGACCCGGAGCGCTGCGCTGATTGGTCAGCCGCTGGGGAGTCATGCACCTGTTGCTGCTGACGTCACGCTGACGTCATAGTTCTCGGCCACCCAGGATGCTTCTTTTGTTGTTATTTTTTCCCTATTGGGTGAGCGTAATCCAGGGTGATATTTATGCCGCGCAGCTGTAGTGGGGTAAGGAGAGAGTGAGACAGACAGACAGACTGACAGATACAGACAGATAGACAGACAGACAGACAGACAGACAGATCAAGAGAGAGATAAATGCCAAAATTGCGAGAGCTTTGTTTTTTGCAGTGAGACAAACCGTCAAATCGCCCACTAGGGAGACAGTACGCACAGACAGAACGAGACAGTTACACTACCCCGTCACAAGCCAGCAGCCGCAGACACATAACCAGACGGTGAAATGGACATGCAGAATAAAATCAAATCTAACTGTGATGTGTATATATATATATATATATATATATATATATATATATATATATATATATATATATATATATATATATATATATATATATATATATAAAGATGGAAGAGGATACACTGACAGAAACCGGCAGCCAGAGAGACAGGCAGAGACATAGACACAGGCAGACACAGGCAGAGACACAGGCAGAGACACAGGCAGAGACACAGGCAGAGACAGGCAGAGACACAGGCAGAGACAGGCAGAGACACAGGCAGAGACAGGCAGACACAGGCAGACACAGGCAGAGGGGACATTAAGAGCAGACAGCTAAGCAAGGGGGTGGAAAACGGGTGCCTCGGGTCACCAGTCTAGATTTTCGAGAAGATATGTAAATTAGGGCGTCTGAAACCCGTCCACTCACACCCTCTATCTCATTCTTACCCCCCATCTAGTCCTGCAGTTCTTGGTGTCCTCCCTCGCCTCTCTCTCTCTCTCTCACTCGCTCTCTCCTTCTCTCACTCGCTCTCTCCCACGTCCTTCCTTCCTTAACCTCCCTCCCTATACTCCAACTATCATTCCCTCCCTCAATAATCCCTTCCCCTTCCCTCTCTCCATCCAGGATCTTCGCGAAGGACATTTTTGTTCCCGGTGGCGGAGTTCAGAATACATAACAATGAGGACGATCTTGGCAACTTGGTGTAAGTCTAGTGGGTCGATCTTTAATCATCTTGGGTGGGAAGGTAGGGAAAAGTAATGTGGGAGAGAGAGAGAGAGAGAGAGAGAGAGAGAGAGAGAGAGAGAGAGAGAGAGAGAGAGAGAGAGAGAGAGAGAGAGAGAGAGAGAGAGAGAGAGAGAGAGGGGTACTTACCTGTTACACAAAGTGTCTCTATAACTGGGAAAGTGTCTCTATAACTCTTTGTTCCACGTCTACTGTCCTTCCTGCAGCTGTAAGTGTTATAACTGAACTACCTTGACGTTTGAAATGTTTGTCGAACCTGGTCTTAAAATTGTGGAGAGAGAGGTGGCTTCCACGACATATGGCTTCTGTAGCACAGTAGCCTACGTCCTCTGTTTATTGAGTGCATTACAGTTGTTGACCACTTTTCTTTACTTCTTCTAGTAAGTAAACTAGTAAATGGGAAATACTTACGTAATTTCGTTCCATTTCTTCGACTTTCTGCGTTTCCAGCTTCCACTTATATCTTCTTGTGAGTGCAGTTTCTCAGTCCAAAGAGGTTGTTTTTGTCCACCTTGTCTATTGCACTCATCAGTATGTAATATGTCGTGATCATATCTTGTGTACCTTCTCTCTTCCAGAGTAGTGAGATCTACTTCCCGTATCCTGTACTCACACCTTAACCCTCTTAGATCTACCACTAATCTGACCAATGGCAAACATGACTAATCAAACTATTCACATGCATTACATCACTAAAAATTAAGAATTAAGAGACAACTCTATCTCTAATATTCTAATAAATATCCATGAAATTTACCCCGGGATGAATTACCAGAAATCTTAGCCATGTATTGTAGGGTAGGGTAGTACGGGTAGGTTGGGTAGACGGGTAGGGTAGGGTAGACGGGTAGGGTAGGGTAGACGGGTAGGGTAGGGTAGACGGGTAGGGTAGGGTAGACGGGTAGGGTAGACGGGTAGGGTAGGGTAGACGGTGACTCCTGCAGCTAGCACGGCCTGAAAGCCTCGTGCCCAGTTCATGCCTTGTACCGTAATGTTAGTTACGGTGATGTCATGACATCACCGCCTCTCTGACTTATCATAGGTCTAAGGCAATACAGCCTGAAACTAACACACTATCAATGTAAACAGCTTACTATATAGCTCATTCAAACTTCAGTTCCTGAACCCATTATGTGTCCCTGTTACCGTTTCCACTACTTCTTAAAGGATGGGTATGGGGTCCAATACCACTCACAGGATGGGTATGGGGTCCACTACCACTCACAGGATGGGTATGGGATCCACTACCACTCACAGGATGGGTATGGGGTCCACTACCATTCACAGGATGGGTATGGGATCCACTACCACTCACAGGATGGGTATGGGGTCCACTACCACTCACAGGATGGATATGGGATCCACTACCACTCACAGGATGGGTATGGGGTCCACTACCACTCACAGGATGGGTATGGGGTCCACTACCACTCTCAGGATGGGTATGGGGTCCACTACCACTCATAGGATGGGTATGGGGTCCACTACCACTCACAGGATGGGTATGGGGTCCACTACCACTCACAGGATGGGTATGGGGTCCACTACCACTCACAGGATGGGTATGGGGTCCACTACCACCCACAGGATGGGTATGGGGTCCACTACCACTCACAGGATGGGTATGGGGTCCACTACCACTCACAGGATGGGTATGGGGTCCACTACCACCCACAGGATGGGTATGGGGTCCACTACCACTCACAGGATGGGTATGGGGTCCACTACCACCCACAGGATGGGTATGGGGTCCACTACCACTCACAGGATGGGTATGGGGTCCACTACCACTCACAGGATGGGTATGGGGTCCACTACCACTCTCAGGATGGGTATGGGGTCCACTACCACTCATAGGATGGGTATGGGGTCCACTACCACTCACAGGATGGGTATGGGGTCCACTACCACTCACAGGATGGGTATGGGGTCCACTACCACTCACAGGATGGGTATGGGGTCCACTACCACCCACAGGATGGGTATGGGGTCCACTACCACTCACAGGATGGGTATGGGGTCCACTACCACTCACAGGATGGGTATGGGGTCCACTACCACTCACAGGATGGGTATGGGATCCACTACCACCCACAGGATGGGTATGGGATCCACTACCACTCACAGGATGGGTATGGGATCCACTACCACTCACAGGATGGGTATGGGGTCCACTACCACTCACAGGATGGGTATGGGGTCCACTACCACTCACAGGATGGGTATGGGGTCCACTACCACTCACAGGATGGGTATGGGATCCACTACCACTCACAGGATGGGTATGGGATCCATTACCACTCACAGGATGGATAAGGTAAACAATAAATGATCTAAACCAATCATTCATTGTGGACAATGATCCGCGTACTCACCTAATTGTGCTTTCGGGGGTTGAGCTTCTGAACTTTGGTCCCGCCTCTCAACTGTCAATCAACTGGTGTACAGATTCCTGAGCCTACTGGGTTCTATCATATCTACATTTGAAACTGTGTATGGAGTCAGCCTCCACCACATCACTGCCTAATGCATTCTATATGTTAACTACTCTGACACTGAAAAAGTTTTTCTGACGTCCCTGTGGCTCATGTGGGTACTCAGTTTCCACCTGTGTCCCCTTGTTCGCGTACCACCCGTGTTGAAAAGTTTATCCTTATCTACCCCTGTTAATTCTTCTGAGAATTGCCCGAAACTGCCCGAACTGCCCGAAACGCTGCGCGTACTAGTGGCTTTACAGGATTGTAAATACTGTACTATTCAATGTATTCTCACAAACCCAATGTTCCTTCATGTATATATATAAATAAATAAATAAATAAATAAATTTTGTAGGTAGTGATCTTGTCTCCCCTTACTCTTCTGTCTTCCAGTGTCGTGAGGTGCATTTCACGCAGCCTATCCTTGTAACTCATGCCTCATAGTTCTGGGACTAGTCTAGTGGCATACCCCTGAACGTTTTCCAGCTTCGCCTTGTTCTTGACAAGATACGGGCTCCATGCTGGGGCCGCATATTCCAGGATTGGTCTTACATATGTGGTATACAAGGTTCTGAATGATTCCTTACACAGGTTCCTGAATGCTGTTCTGATGTTAGCCAGCCTCGCATATGCCGCAGACGTTATTCTTTTTATGTGGGCTTCAGGAGACAGGTTTGGTGTGATATCAACTCCTAGATCTTTCTCTCTGTCCGTTTCATGAAGTGCTTCATCTCCTATTCTGTATCCTGTGTCTGGCCTCCTGTTTCCACTGCCTCATTCATTGTGCCTAGTTTTCTGCCGATGCCTAGTTTCATTACCTTGCATTTACTCGGGTTGAACTTTAGTAGCCATTTATTGGACCATTCATTCAGTTTGTCTAGGTCATCCTGTAGCCTCATACTATCTTCCTCCGTCTTAATCCTCCTCATAATTTTAGCATCATCAGCAAACAAAGAGAGGAACGATTCTATACCCTCTGGGAGATGTGTGTGATATGGGAGGATGGTGAATGTCTACCGTCTGTAAGGCTGTCTACTATTATGTCTAGGTGGGAGTTTAATGTGGATACATTCTTGGCCTCTTAAACAAACATACATGGGAGAAACGGCGAGGGATACACAACCCTGGTGGAACAAGGACACAACGACAGAGAGAGAGAGAGAGAGAGAGAGAGAGAGAGAGAGAGAGAGAGAGAGAGAGAGAGAGAGAGAGAGAGAGAGAGAGAGAGAGAGAGAGAGAGAGAGAGAGAGAGAGAGAGAGAGAGAGACACGGCACCAGTGAGAGACCTTGCGGAATGGCACCAGTTGGGTGGCCCTGATGGCCCTAGTGGTTGGCGTAGTGTCACCCAGTGTGGCAGTAGCGGTGGTGGCGGTGGGCTGTGTGTGTGGCAGTGGCGGACACGGTGATAGTTCCTCTGGTGGACAGCTGAGCACCGCCGCCCGCCCCACAGCTACTCCTTGGCTCTCTGCGTCCGGCCCGACCCTGTCTGACCCTTCCGGCCGACCTGACTGACCTGGAGGGCCATAGGAGATGTGTGTTTACTAGCGGTGTGTTACTTGTGGAAGCTGTATCATAACTACGGCGGTTTAAACTGACAGACATTGAATCAGACACTACGCGGGAGAGTGTAGATCGTCAGAAACTGTCGAACAGTTCAACAAATGTGTGTTGTATCGTTTATTTCTCAACAAATTCATCGGTGGATTTGTTGGTGTCCAAATACATCAACTCGCTCGAGAGGGGGTTGAAACCTGGTGTGTGTGTTGCATACGATGCTGCTTGCAAGCAGCGACGACCAGCAACATTAAGCGGGGAGAGCATGGTGACCCCGGCGGCCATCAACGAATTTTAAATGGTGGAAACAGTCAGGAAAATGTCATGATGACCGTCTCCTCCCACTCCGTCTTCCCCTGTACGTCTGTGTCTGTACATCTCTCTCTCTCTCTCTCTCTCTCTCTCTCTCTCTCTCTCTCTCTCTCTCTCTCTCTCTCTCTCTCTCTCTCTCTCTCTCTCTCTCTCTCTCTCTCTCTCAAGAAACGAGGACCATTATGTGTTGTAGTACCCAGTGCCAGACTGTTAAGGTACCCAGTGCCAGACTGTTATGGTACCCAGTGCCAGACTGTTATGGTACACAGTGCCAGACTGTTGTAGTACCCAGTGCCAGTGTTGTAGTACCCAGTGCCAGTGTTGTAGTACCCAGTGCCAGTGTTGTAGTACCCAGTGCCAGACTGTTGTAGTACCCAGTGCCAGACTGTTATGGTACCCAGTGCCAGACTGTTGTAGTACCCAGTGCCAGTGTTGTAGTACCCAGTGCCAGTGTTGTAGTACCCAGTGCCAGTGTTGTAGTACCCAGTGCCAGTGTTGTAGTACCCAGTGCCAGACTGTTGTAGTAACCAGTGCCAGACTGTTATGGTACCCAGTGCCAGACTGTTGTAGTACCCAGTGCCAGTGTTGTAGTAGCCAGTGCCAGTGTTGTAGTACCCAGTGCCAGTGTTGTAGTACCCAGTGCCAGACTGTTGTAGTACCCAGGGCCAGACTGTTGTGGTACCCAGTGCCAGACTGTTGTAGTACCCAGTGCCACTGTTGTAGTACCCAGTGCCAGACTGTTGTGGTACCCAGTGCCAGACTGTTGTGGTACCCAGTGCCAGACTGTTGTAGTACCCAGTGCCAGTGTTGTAGTACCCAGTGCCAGACTGTTGTGGTACCCAGTGCCAGACTGTTGTGGTACCCAGTGCCAGACTGTTGTAGTACCCAGTACCAGTGTTGTAGTACCCAGTGCCAGACTGTTGTAGTACCCAGTGTCAGACTGTTGTAGTACCCAGTGCCAGACTGTTGTAGTACCCAGTGCCAGACTGTTGTAGTACCCAGTGCCAGACTGTTGTGGTACCCAGTGCCAGACTGTTGTGGTACCCAGTGTCACTGTTGTAGTTCCCAGTGCCAGTATTGTAGTACCCAGTGCCAGACTGTTGTAGTTCCCAGTGCCAGTGTTGTAGTACCCAGTACCAGACTGTTGTAGTTCCCAGTGCAAGTGTTGTAGTACCCAGTGCCAGTGTTGTAGTACCCAGTGCCAGACTGTTGTGGTACCTAGTGCCAGTGTTGTAGTACCCAGTGCCAGACTGTTGTAGTACCCAGTGTCAGTGTTGTAGTTCCCAGTGCCAGACTGTTGTAGTACCCAGTGCCAGTGTTGTAGTACCCAGTGCCAGACTGTTGTAGTACCCAGTGCCAGTGTTGTAGTACCCAGTGCTAGTGTTGTAGTACCCAGTGCCAGTGTTGTAGTACCCAGTGCCAGTGTTGTAGTACCCAGTGCCAGTGTTGTAGTACCCAGTGCCAGTGTTGTAGTACCCAGTGCCAGTGTTGTAGTACCCAGTGCCAGTGTTGTAGTACCCAGTGCAAGTGTTGTAGTACCCAGTGCCAGACTGTTGTGGTACCCAGTGCCAGTGTTGTAGTACCCAGTGCCAGACTGTTGTAGTACCCAGTGTCAGTGTTGTAGTTCCCAGTGCCAGACTGTTGTAGTACCCAGTGCCAGTGTTGTAGTACCCAGTGCCAGACTGTTGTAGTACCCAGTGCCAGTGTTGTAGTACCCAGTGCTAGTGTTGTAGTACCCAGTGCCAGTGTTGTAGTACCCAGTGCCAGTGTTGTAGTACCCAGTGCCAGTGTTGTAGTACCCAGTGCCAGTGTTGTAGTACCCAGTGCCAGTGTTGTAGTACCCAGTGCCAGTGTTGTAGTACCCAGTGCAAGTGTTGTAGTACCCAGTGCCAGACTGTTGTAGTACCCAGTGCCAGACTGTTGTAGTACCCAGTGCCAGACTGTTGTAGTACCCAGTGCTAGTGTTGTAGTACCCAGTGCCAGTGTTGTAGTACCCAGTGCCAGTGTTGTAGTACCCAGTGCCAGACTGTTGTAGTACCCAGTGCCAGTGTTGTAGTACCCAGTGCTAGTGTTGTAGTACCCAGTGCCAGTGCTGTAGTACCCAGTGCCAGTGTTGTAGTACCCAGTGCCAGTGTTGTAGTACCCAGTGCCAGTGTTGTAGTACCCAGTGCCAGTGTTGTAGTACCCAGTGCCAGTGTTGTAGTACCCAGTGCAAGTGTTGTAGTACCCAGTGCCAGACTGTTGTAGTACCCAGTGCCAGACTGTTGTAGTACCCAGTGCCAGACTGTTGTAGTACCCAGTGCCAGACTGTTGTAGTACCCAGTGCTAGTGTTGTAGTACCCAGTGCCAGACTGCTGTAGTACCCAGTGCTAGTGTTGAAGTACCCAGTGCCAGACTGTTGTAGTACCCAGTGCTAGTGTTGAAGTACCCAGTGCCAGACTGCTGTAGTACCCAGTGCTAGTGTTGAAGTACCCAGTGCCAGACTGTTGTAGTACTCAGTGCTAGTGTTGTAGTACCCAGTGCCAGACTGTTGTAGTACCCAGTGCCAGACTGTTGTAGTACCCAGTGCCAGTGTTGTGGTACCCAGTGTCAGACTGTTGTAGTACCCAGTGCCAGACTGTTGTAGTACTCAGTGCTAGTGTTGTAGTACCCAGTGCCAGACTGTTGTAGTACCCAGTGCCAGACTGTTGTAGTACCCAGTGCTAGTGTTGAAGTACCCAGTGCCAGACTGTTGTAGTACCCAGTGCCAGACTGTTGTAGTACCCAGTGCCAGTGTTGTGGTACCCAGTGTCAGACTGTTGTAGTACCCAGTGCCAGACTGTTGTAGTACTCAGTGCTAGTGTTGTAGTACCCAGTGCCAGACTGTTGTAGTACCCAGTGCCAGACTGTTGTAGTACCCAGTGCCAGTGTTGTAGTACCCTGTGCCAGACTGTTGTAGTACCCAGTGATAGTGTTGTAGTACCCAGTGCCAGTGTTGTAGTACCCAGTGCCAGACTGTTGTAGTACCCAGTGATAGTGTTGTAGTACCCAGTGCCAGACTGTTGTAGTACCCAGTGCCAGACTGTTGTGGTACCCAGTGCCAGACTGTTGTAGTACCCAGTGCCAGTGTTGTAGTACCCAGTGCCAGACTGTTGTAGTACCCAGTACCAGTGTTGTAGTACCCAGTGCCAGGCTGTTGTAGTACCCAGTGCCAGACTGTTGTGGTACCCAGTGCCAGACTGTTGTGGTACCCAGTGCCAGACTGTTGTAGTACCCAGTGCCAGTGTTGTAGTACCCAGTGCCAGACTGTTGTAGTACCCAGTACCAGTGTTGTAGTACCCAGTGCCAGGCTGTTGTAGTACCCAGTGCCAGACTGTTGTGGTACCCAGTGCCAGACTGTTGTGGTACCCAGTGCCAGACTGTTGTAGTACCCAGTGCCAGTGTTGTAGTACCCAGTGCCAGACTGTTGTAGTACCCAGTACCAGTGTTGTAGTACCCAGTGCCAGGCTGTTGTAGTACCCAGTGCCAGACTGTTGTGGTACCCAGTGCCAGACTGTTGTAGTACTCAATGCCAGACTGTTGTAGTACCCAGTGCCAGACTGTTGTAGTACCCAGTGCCAGTGTTGTAGTACCCAGTGCCAGACAGTTGTAGTACCCAGTGCCAGTGTTGTAGTACCCAGTGCCAGTGTTGTAGTACCCAGTGCCAGACAGTTGTAGTACCCAGTGCCAGTGTTGTAGTACCCAGTGCCAGTGTTGTAGTACCCAGTGCCAGTGTTGTAGTACCCAGTGCCAGACTGTTGTAGTACCCAGTGCCACTGTTGTAGTACCCAGTGCCAGTGTTGTAGTACCCAGTGCCAGACTGTTGTCTTACCCAGTGCCAGACTGTTGTAGTACCCAGTGCCAGACTGTTGTAGTACCCAGTGCCAGACTGTTGTAGTACCCAGTGCCAGACTGTTGTAGTACCCAGTGCCAGTGTTGTAGTACCCAGTGCCAGACTGTTGTAGTACCCAGTGCCAGTGTTGTAGTACCCAGTGCCAGTGTTGCAGTACCCAGTGCCAGACTGTTGTAGTACCCAGTGCCAGTGTTGTAGTACCCAGTGCAAGTGTTGTAGTACCCAGTGCCAGACTGTTGTAGTACCCAGTGCCAGTGTTGTAGTACCCAGTGCCAGACTGTTGTAGTACCCAGTGCCAGTGTTGTAGTACCCAGTGCCAGTGTTGCAGTACCCAGTGCCAGACTGTTGTAGTACCCAGTGCCAGTGTTGTAGTACCCAGTGCCAGTGTTGCAGTACCCAGTGCCAGACTGTTGTAATACCCAGTGCCAGTGTTGTAGTACCCAGTGCTAGTGTTGTAGTACCCAGTGCCAGACTGCTGTAGTACCCAGTGCCAGTGTTGTAGTACCCAGTGCCAGACTGTTGTAGTACTCAGTGCTAGTGTTGTAGTACCCAGTGCTAGTGTTGAAGTACCCAGTGCCAGTGTTGTAATACCCAGTGCCAGACTGTTGTAGTACCCAGTGCCAGTGTTGTGGTACCCAGTGTCAGACTGTTGTAGTACCCAGTGCCAGACTGTTGTAGTACTCAGTGCCAGTGTTGTGGTACCTAGTGCCATACTGTTGTAGTTCCCAGTGCCACACTGTTGTGGTACTCAGTGCCAGTGTTGTGGTACCCAGTGCCAGACTGTTGTAGTACCCAGTGCCAGACTGTTGTAGTACCCAGTGCCAGTGTTGTAGTACCCAGTGCCAGACTGTTGTGGTACCTAGTGCCAGTGTTGTAGTACCCAGTGCCAGTGTTGTAGTACTCAGTGCCAGACTGTTGTAGTACCCAGTGCCAGTGTTGTAGCATCCAGTGCCAGACTGTTGTAGTACCCAGTGCCAGACTGTTGTAGTACCCAGTGCCAGACTGTTGTAGTACCCAGTGCCAGTGTTGTAGTACCCAGTGTCAGTGTTGTAGTACTCAGTGCCAGTGTTGTAGTACCCAGTGCCAGTGTTGTAGTACCCAGTGCCAGTGTTGTAGTACCCAGTGCCAGAGTTTTGTAGTACCCAGTACCAGACTGTTGTAGTACCCAGTGCCAGTATTGTAGTACCCAGTTCCAGACTGTTGTAGTACCCAGTGCCAGTGTTGTAGTACCCAGTGCTAGTGTTGTAGTACCCAGTGCCAGTGTTGTAGTACCCAGTGCCAGTGTTGTAGTACCCAGTTCCAGACTGTTGTAGTACCCAGTGCCAGTGTTGTAGTACCCAGTGCCAGTTTTGTAGTACCCAGTTCCAGACTGTTGTAGTACCCAGTGCCAGTGTTGTAGTACCCAGTGCCAGTGTTGTAGTATCCAGTGCCAGTGTTGTGGTACCCAGTGCAAGACTGTTGTAGTACCCAGTGCCACACTGTTGCAGTACCCAGTGCCAGACTGTTGTAGTACCCAGTGCCAGACTGTTGTAGTACCCAGTGCCAGACTGTTGTAGTACCCAGTGCCAGACTGTTGTGGTACCCAGTGCCAGACTGTTGTGGTACCCAGTGCCAGTGTTGTAGTACCCAGTGCCAGACTGTTGTAGTACCCAGTGCCAGACTGTTGTAGCACCCAGTGCCAGACTGTTGTAGTACCCAGTGTCAGTGTTGTAGTACCCAGTGCCAGGCTGTTGTAGTACCCAGTGCCAGACTGTTGTAGTACCCAGTGCCAGTGTTGTAGTACCCAGTGCCAGACTGTTGTGGTACCCAGGGCCAGACTGTTGTGGTACCCAGTGCCAGACTGTTGTAGTACTCAGTGCCAGTGTTGAAGTACCCAGTGCTAGTGTTGTAGTACCCAGTGCCAGTGTTGTAGTACCCAGTGCTAGTGTTGTAGTACCCAGTGACAGTGTTGTAGTACCCAGTGCCAAACTGTTGTGGTACCCAGTGCCAAACTGTTGTAGTACCCAGTGCCAGACTGTTGTAGTACCCAGTGCCAGACTGTTGTAGTACCTTGTGCCAGACTGTTGTAGTACCCAGTGCCAGACTGTTGTAGTACCCAGTGCCAGACTGTTGTAGTACCCAGTGCCAGACTGTTGTAGTACCCAGTGCCAGTGTTGTAGTACCCAGTGCCAGACTGCTGTGGTACCCAGTGCCAGACTGTTGTGGTACCCAGTGCCAGACTGTTGTAGGACTCAGTGCCAGTGTTGTAGTACCTAGTGCCAGTGTTGCAGTACCCAGTGCCAGACTGTTGTAGTACCCAGTGCCAGACTGTTGTAGTACCCTGTGCCAGACTTGTAGTACCCAGTGCCAGACTGTTGTAGTACCCAGTGCCAGACTGTTGTAGTACCCTGTGCCAGACTTGTAGTACCCAGTGCCAGACTGTTGTAGTACCCAGTGCCAGAGTCCTCAGACACGCTCCATTAGCAGACTTCTGCAGGGGCTGAGTTGTACTTACCTAATAATAAATATGTTGTCAATGTTGCAAATTCAAACCTCTTGACATTCGCGCTCTCTGTTGCACGTGCAAGTGCTGGTGTGGGTGGGGTTGGTTTCCACTTCTTACTACCATTCGGCTTGTTGATCACCATTATATAATACGAGTATTTCCTTAGGTTTCTTCGACCCATTTATGATTCCAGTTTCCCCCAATTAGACATTTTGTCCTATTTTCTCTTATTTGATTTGTTTTTATAGTCCACCTTGTCAACTTTCCTCAGTATATTTTAAGAAGTGAGCGTATCCCTCAACTCTTTCTCTGTTTTAGGAGTCTTTCATTATGTTTTCATAACTACCCTCGTTCCTTAGTCCTCTGAATTCAGCTACAAGTTTTGAAGTCCTCTATATTTAACAAAAAAATGGGTGCCAGACTTGTAGTACCCAGTACCAGATTGGACTATACAAAGTGCAAATTCCATGCCGGTACTGCGTTTTCTAGTACCAGTCTAACAAAGGATGTGTAAATTGTCTAAGAGTCTTTTTTTTTTAATATGTAGTGCCCGATAATTTAGTTGGTAGCTTCTCATTTTAGTGCTAGGATTATGTCCACTGCCAAGTTTTCCTCTTTTGTATTTTTGTAGTGACTCTTTGCTTGCGGTGTTGACTATTTTGGGTCTCCTGTCCACCTTTTCCATCTTCATTACCTTACATTTAATAGGGTTGAACTCCAACAGCAGTCGTTTGTGCCGACCGTAGAATCTCTGTCAAACAAGAATCCTACTGACTGGTCTCTAGTTCAGTCCTTTCTGCCTGCCAATTTTATAGAATATTCAGATTAAATGTGCAATTTCCATATCTCCGGGAGTTATTTTTGTCTCAAGTATTGTATGTAAAATTCTAGTTATCGGATGATAGAGAACACCTACAGCCTACTTTAGCCGCCATTGTCATACCTGTTCTTATGACAATGACCATACTGTCTTGTTGGTCCAAGTTCCTACAGGTCACTGCTGTATAGACCTGAACTTTCTGGGTCAATCCACCCCCCCCCCCTTGTGCTTCGTAATTAAAAACGTGGATTTTGTAAGCAGTATCGGGTATTGTGTATGCATCACTGGGTATTGTGTATGCATCACTGGGTATTGTGTACGTATCACTGGGTATTGTGTACATATCACTGGGTATTGTATACATATCACTGGGTATTGTGTACATATCACTGGGTATTGTGTACATATCACTGGGTATTGTGGACGCATCACTGGGTATTGTGTACATATCACTGGGTATTGTGTACGTATCACTGGGTATTACGCATGCATCACTGGGTATTATTATGTAAATACCACCGGGTATGAGGCACGCCGCTAACAGACTTGTTAGATTTCAACACCTCCGAGCGCTTGTAAATATAAATAATGCCACAAAATTTTAATTTTCTGACGAGTAGAAAAACCTGATACAAGTCACATCGCACACAAGACGGTTCACTGAAGGAATTTAAAAACCACTCTAATCTTACCTAACTCTAACCTAACCTAACCTTACCCAACCCTAATCTAATCTAACCTAACCTAACCTTACCCAACCCTAATCTAACCTAACCTAACCTTACCCAACCCTAACCTAACCTAATCCAAACCGTGCCTAATACAGCCCAACCTAAGCTAATTCATCCTAACGTAACAATATTCACGGTTAAGCCTCGACGAACCGTCTTGAGTACGATTTGACCCTTGCCTCGACAAACCCAGGACCCATGTAACATTTAGGCAAGTACCTATGAACCTGTACATCTTTTCAAAATATTTGGCGACTTTGTTTACATTTATTAAACAGTTTACGAGAATCGAAACTTCCAAACCAAATGTTATTATTGATGTATACCAACCCGGCCTCACACTAGGCTGTTTAAAGCAGCGGGCGTCCTCCCTAGACGCGTTCATCAATATAATATGCATTAAAAATTGGTTTGTTCTCATATATAAATTAATATTATTATACATAAAAATTATATGAATGGTTAAGCGTAGGTTAGGTTATGTTAGGTGTTTAGGTTCTGTTAGCGATTATTTGTATTTGAAGTACGTGAGTGAAACATTTGAGTGAAACTTGCCCGAACCGCTATACGTATTAGTGGCTTTAGGTATTGTATGTACTATCACTATCTATAAATCCGACATTATGTTTGTAGCTCATCATCTATGAATGTACTTTCATGTATAAAAAATATAATTTAATTTAATAATTAATTTTAATTAATTTATAGAATTTTCGTTCGAACAGAGGCCGTGAGCGAAGCACTTGTTCTGGAAGTGTTCGGATGTCATCAGTTGTGAGTCGTGTGTAAACCGCTTTTCATTCATAAACAGGGGGGTTTGGCGGTTGGATTAACGAGCCTGGATCTTTGTATGCGAGATGTAAACAGCCTGGCAGTGCTTTGGAACTCGTAAACTGTTTAATAAATATTAACAAGGCTTCCAAAGATAAGAGCAAAGTTGTACAGGTTCGTAAGTAGATGCGTAAATGCTTGCTGAATCGTGGTTGTGTGTTCTGTATAATACTAATTTTCAGCCGTTAATTTCAATTCTTTCAGGACGCCGGTTAGAACTATCTTCATTTAGGTCATCTGTTTGATGAAAGTTTACACAAAATTTGATCATCGATTGATGAGCAAATTGTTTTATCTACTAAGGAATAGTGTGGAATTGGGGAACACTGCGAAAGCCTCGTTCATCACCCAGGTTAGCCAGCCCTGTGTGTAGGGAAGACCGCCATGTATCACCTAAGTCATTATCAAGATAAATAGCTGTCAGTATAACTATATAATACTGTTAGTACATGCATTACATGAGAGCAGTTTATAATAAAGTTTTCTTCTGCATTGTATAGAATAGAGAACTGTTGAATACTTCACAGCTGTAGTATACAGTTCGGAAGAGTGATTAACGAACCCTTAAAGTGAATAAGCAGTGAAGGAAAGAATTATTGGATAAGGAGTGTGAACAGAGTTAAAAGCAGGATACGTGAAGAACACCTTACCTGACTGAATGGAATTATAGAATAACAATTGTGTACACAGTGGCGTCGTCTGCTACAGCCGCACCAGCGACAGTATGGGCAAAAAATCCGCGCATCAGGACAGTAGTAACAGCAGCAGCAGCAGCGGCGGCGACAGCAGGGAAACTTACTCCCCAGTGTACAGCAGAAGCAAAGTGCAGCATCAGCTGGAGCAGCAACATCATCAGCAGGAGGGAAGCAACAAGAGGCGCCGCGGAGAGGATAACTCAACCACGCAGGTAATCTACATGGCGGCGACCAAAACACTGACCATGTTGACGCCCGTGGAGGTACTAGAAGCCAGCGGGGAGATCCTGAGGTTAGCTCCTGCCGATGTCAAGCAAGAAGACGACACGGAGCTTCATCTCTTCGCCAGCCACCTTACCAAAAACGTCAGCACCTGTTCCTCGCCCCCGTCGACCTCGTCCTCCGTCGCCTATTCCTCCAGTAGTGTGGTATCCAGCAGCGTCAGCAGCGTCTCCTCATCCTCAAGTTATAATTCCCTCTTCACCTCGTCTCCGGTCTCCTGTTCTCCGCCTCCCTCCTCGCAGTCTTCCGCCGCTATTTCATCCCTCTTCTCTGTTCCTCCCACCCCCGCCTCCTCGTCGCCTCCATGTCCGCCCTCCAACACCAGTACCACCTTCTCCAGCAGCGACTCCATCACGCAGCTAGGGGGGAAGCAGCGGTGCCACGCCAACGCCAGAGAAAGAGACAGGACTCACAGGTCAGTGATAACATCTCTTAAAAGTCAGGTCGATAAACGACATATAATTACAACATTTTGTAAGTGCTAGGATGAGTGAAAATGACACTCCAGTTATAGGATAATCCACTGCTCCAGATGAAACATAATTAAGAGCACGTATGAGCGGGTATGACCAAACGTCCAGTGTGACAACACACGGTGAGAGCCCTGGAATATATTATTTACTAACACGCTTAGCTGGACAAAATTGAGCTGTAAAAAAGTATTCCTTCACAGGGATATGGCAAAGGAACAGAAAGCTGGTCCTTGAATGTCTGTGAGTGACTGAAGTAGTTCAAACATTCAGGTATCTCATACCATTTTGTCTAAAATCATTGATTTTTTGGCATTCAATAGTATACTGTTGAAGAGCAAGTGTTCTGCTCGTTTTTTTTTCAAGTTTACAATTGGAATAATTAGTGTTGGAAGATGCTTCACCTGCATTTGCTTGATATAAACTCCAGCCTAATTCTGGCAATTACTATCAGACTGTGTGCTATCCATACACATTGTATGATTTAGATTTAACTTTTAGTATTAATTCTTTCTGCCCTTTAAATCCAGCGGTCGACCCCGAAGACGCATTCATCAATTTTAACAATCTGTTCATTCAGAACAGAACTTTTCTCAAATATAAATTAATATTATTATATATTATCTTATTGTGCATATTTAGGCGCTGGTTAGGTTTTGTTTCCGATTCTTTGTATTTGTAGTACGTGAGTGAAGCATTTACAGCGTCGTGGTTCGAGCAAAAGTGGTCAACAAAGCACTTTTTCCGGAAGTGTTCTGACGTCATCAGTTGTGAGTCGTGTGTAAACCGTTTTTCGTTCATAAACAGGGGGTTTGGCGGATGGATGGAATGGACTTTGGGTCTTTGTTTATGAGGACGGGCTGGGTTAGGTTAGGTTCGGCCAATTTAGTACATAATTTGAGTGACGTTGTAACCGCTCGAGAAGACGGGCAGCCTAAACACCTAACCTGACCTAACCTACGTCTAAGTATACATAGAACTTTAATGAATAATAATATTCATTTATATATGAAAGGGAGGGAATTATTATGGGAAAACGCCAAGCCATTACGACTATATAGCACTTTGAAGGGGTCAGGATAAGGATTTGGAATGGGACGGGGGAAAAGGAATGGTGCCTAACCACTTGAATGGTCTGGAATAGAACGACGACCTCCATGAAGCGAGACCGTTGCTCTATCGTCCAGCCGAAGTAGTTTGAACATTTATATATGAAAACAAACCAATTTTTAATACATAGTATGTTAAAGTTGATGAATGCGTCTTAAGGGGGGGGGGGGGGGTAGGCCGCCAGTTTAACGAGCCTGACCTGTAAGTCAGGTTACTTTCATTATATTTCACATGTGTGAGTTGGGTTATGTGTTTTCAGCCCCATTATTAAAATGTTCTCTGCATCACAAAAGAATGTTTTGAACTGCGTTTGACAGCATAAGCGACGTTAATCATTACTCTCTCATCGTAGCCAAGACAGTTCAAGGTTCTGAAATGATGTTCTAGTCCTGTGTCTTGGAAAGTAACTGAGACATCGTATAAGATGTCTTGAGCTCACACTTGTTCAACTGCCTGGTGAGCCAGCTAGTGTGATCACAGGCACGTTGTCGTCATTGACATTGACTATAATCATTTAACAGTTAGTGTAGCTTAAAGCTGACCTTTTGTTTTTTTTCTTCTGCTTAGTTTAGTGTACAAAAACGCAGTAAGACATCTGATCTAACAGTTGTGTACTCGTTTTCACCTGTCTTAACTATACACTTCTTGATACAAAAAATTGTAAGGTGTTAAAAGTCCGCTTATGTGTGAGTTGTTATTGAAATTAAGATTAAGTAACATTTTATATCCCAACGTTTAACTACAGGTGATCGTGTCAGAGTACAGCCACGTCATGTCTCCCTGAGCGAGAGATTTAGGCCTTATCACTGAGCGGGAAACCTTGAGCGTGCAACCTCACACACTCTTGCTTCGCCCAAATTGAATAAATTTATTGATTGAAATATCTTGACGGATATGCAGTAAGTAAGAAATATCTTACTTAGATACTTTTACTTACTTAGACGTAAGTTAAAAAATATGTAAGTAAGAATAAGTAAGAAATAAAAACTGCGGTATGCAGTAAGAAATATCTTGACGGATATACAGTAAGATAATTGAGGTCACTCAACCCGTGGCTTCAATTATTTCAAACCAGAAGGGGTACCTGGCGGTGCCAGGGACAGTCAGGATGGTGCTAGTTTCCTCATTCTTCCTTCTTCTCGACCCCTCTGTCTTCCCCCTTTTCCACCCCTTTCCATTTCCCCCTTCTCCCTCACCCTCTCCCCTTTTCCCCCGTTCTTCCCTGGCTGACAACCTAGAACAAACATTTCCATTAAATAATGAATTCACTTTTATTTTGATAACACATTTAGGCTCATCTGCATTTTTTCAGCTACCCTAGACTATATGAAAGTGAGTAGAGAGTGTGTCAAAAACTAGCTATGTGATGCAAAAAAATCCCCATTACACAGGATGGTTAGTCATACAGGCATGTGATCTGTAGTTTGCACTAGCAAATTTTAGGTGCATATGAGGATATCATCAAGAACACGAAAGTTAATAAAGTAATGGCAAAGCTATGAGGATATCATCAAGAACACGAAAGTTAATAAAGTAATGGCAAAGCTATGAGGATATCATCAAGAACACGAAAGTTAATAAAGTAATAGCAAAACTCCAGGTACCTCATGCTAGCGGGTCTGAATGGTCTAATTACTAGGCATTCAGTAATCCAGTGTGCGAGATCATGACCCAATTCCTGCTCACAGACTTTGCACCTGGAGTATTCAGGATAGGAAGATCCGTCACCTGTAGCCACTTCCACATTTTTAATAAATGCCAGGAATGTTATTGGGGGGGGGGGGGAATTTGTATTACTAGGCTACACTTTTTATAAATACTAGGAATTTTATGGGGTAGTATATATTGTCATGCTACACTTTGTTGTAAGTGCTGGAAATTATATGGCATGAAGGAATTACTGCCGGATCACTCGAAAAAAGCTAAAGTGAAATAATTCCAGCATGTGTAATATCGTTGTTCTTGCAGAGTGTGAGTTCAAACTTTTTGGTCCCATCTCTCAAGTTTCAGGCGACTTGTGCAGGTTTTTAAGTTCATTGGCCTATGTTCTATCTACATTTGAAGCTGTGTCTGGAAATAGTCTCCACCACTTAACGCCCTGTACCTTTTCCGTGGTTTTAATATCTGTGTCTAGCCTCCTTGATGTAACTTAATCCTAGTGAGGCTTCACATTTGATCCTCTGTATATCTGCTTCTGGGTGATAACTAGGTGTAGCAGCGCTGGTTCATCCTCTCCCGTATCCCTTGTGTCTACATTCAGTTTTGCTTATAGGGTACTATATTTATTTGCTCTGTAGGGTACAATGGTTATACCTTCCACCCGTCTTCCCCTTTGTTGTCCTCTCAATTTTTGTGATTAAAATTATCAATTACTAGAAGCTTTCCTCTCTATAACTTTAAGGAAGTTTCTATTGCTTTTATCATATTGTTCTGTGGGCGCTCTGATGTGTTGTTGAGGTTTGTATACACCATCATCGTGTCGTCTTTTGTCTGGTATGATAAAGCTTTGCGGGTTGATGACCTCTCACAATTATTATTCACAAATATTCATTACATTTGTATCATCAGTGACAACCCATCTCCATCCTTGTTGCATCTCTCGTATTTCTGATCACCCGAGAGCCCCAATGGAATATTGAATCCAATATCTTTATAAGTTGCATTTCCATTGTTGTAAAGACATACATTAAAAATTCCTTTAACTTATGGAGATCTGATTTATTTGGGATTTCATCTTGATTCATTTACATTATTATTATGTTGCTAATCATTACTTGGAAGATGTTTCCACATGGCGACTGGCAACATGATATGGAGGTGAAGGGCAGAAGGGAGACATGCTAGCGTGTGTTATTAGGGAGTTTTTCTTCATACTGAACAGCTGTCACTGAAATTTACTATCCAAAACCTGTTCATGTCCTGAAGTTCTCACTTGTGGGTTTGGCATGCCTAGGCTCCCAATGTCCCTGTCGAGGCACACTTCCATATATTCTTTTACATTCCTTAGCATAAAGTTTTATGCCTGTGGGTCTTACAGGTCAGTGTGTGGCCTAAATGTCATCACTTAGTGCTTCCGTATCCGACAATAGCTCTCAAATTGTTGTGTTACATCACTCATCATTATATATCATGAACCCTGTTCAGATGGACTGGACAGATGGAGCCCTACTGTTTGTGCATTGTTAAACGCCTAGAGAAAGACGTTGTTGTTTTGCCTATATACTGAGTTCATTGGAGCTGACTATACCCAAGTGGGCATGTGAAGGCGTAAACAACGTTGGTTTCTTTCAATGCATTTTTCTTGGTGTCGGGAGTATTCTTCATTTTCCAAGAAAAACGCACTTGAAAGAGACCAACGTTGTTTACGCTTCACATGCACACTTGAGGATTGTCAGCCCCAACGAACTCAGTATATGGGCAAAACAGCAACGTCTCTCTTTAGGCGTTTAACAATGCACAAATAACATGGCTCCATCAAGGAACATATAATCGCCGCACATAGAACGAGATGATCACCAGGAATATTTTGACGAGCAACACCGAAATAATTGATAGATACAATGACAACTAGAAGATTGGACATCAGTGAAAAGCTGCATGCATATCAAGAAATCTAGATCAGCTAATACACAGTTACACTACCCACTTCAAGACCCCGGGTCAATACAGAAGCTGGACCGAATAAATAATGAATAAATGGATCACGGGGGGTATTAATAGGGTCATTGGATGTCTGTGTCTGCGTTGGCTCTGGGTCTTGAAGTGGGCAGAATGTAATTATGTGTTAGCTGGTTGTTGATTGCTGGTCTGGACCTCTTAATATGTAGTGCCTCTTGCCTCTCTATTTTCATTCTCGTGGCTCTGGTATACTGTAAGCTCGATAACTTCTCCCTAATTCCAATGTGGTGCACTGCACGACTAGTATATTCTTCGCCGCCTCGAGCTCAACGGTTTTGATTGTTTTACCGTACTCTCTCTCTTTAACACCTTCTGTTAAGATCTTTTCTGCATTACATTTGTTAATTTTTATATTTTATTCTTCTTTTGTATTCATTTGGCTATCTCCTCTTCCCCTTGTTCCCTTTCTATTATTATCTATATCTCCTTCTCCTCTTTAACCCCTTCCCCTTCCTTTCGCATGTCTTCTACCTTCTTTCTTTAGTTCCTCTTCCTGCGACCACCACGTTATTTCCTCTGCCCCTCTTTATATTTCCAATTCTATCCATTAGTTCAGATTATCTTTTAGCTTCTTCCCTTTTTGTTATTTGAGAAATTTCCTTTCCTAGTTCTTCTATGTTTTCCTTGAGGTGGATTTTTTTTTGCATCAACACATACATTTTCTCTCCAATCTTCAGGTCGTGTTTTTCCCCCTTTTCGGTTATTTCTGTTTGTTATAATACCTCCTACTGTTTGCTCGTACTATATATACATATTGTGTCAAGTAGCAACTAGGCGGCCTTCGGAGCACTACCTGCGGACCTCATCAACACAGCCTAGTCAAGGAGCGAGTCACTCCTGCTCCAGCTCTTTGTTGACATACTGGTCTCCTGATGTTGCCTGGCAATTTTCTCCTCGTGTTGCCTGGTTATATTATCCTCATGTTTCCTGGAAAGATTCTTCTTCTGTTGTCTGGTAAGATTTTTCTTCTGTTGTCATGTAAGATTATCCACCTGTTGTCTAGTAAGATTCTCCTGTTGTCTGGGAAGCTTTTCCTGTTGCCTAGTAAGATTCCTCTCCTGTTGTCTGGTAATATTTTCCACCTGTTGCCTGGTAAGATTTATCTTCTGTTTGGTAAAATTCTTCCGCTGCTGCCTGGTATTTTACATCATCTCCCGCTGCTTCTAAACGCTGCATTTTGTTTCCATGTATTTTGCTTTTGTATTTTGATAGGTACCTCCAGACAACTACCTCGCATTGACAGGATAGATAAAGATGAACTGTTTAACACGGGTGGTACGCGAACAAGGTGACACAGGTGGAAACTGAGTACCCAAATAAGCCACAGGGACGTTAGAAAGAACTTTTTCAATGTCGGGGTAGTTAACAGGTGGAATGCATTAGGCAGTGATGTGGTGGAGGCTGACTCTATTCACAGTTTCAAATGTAAATATGATAGAGCCCAGTAGGCTCAGGAATCTGTGCACCAGTTGATTGACAGTTGAGAGGCGGGACCAAAGAGCCAGAGCTCAACGCCCGCAAACTCAAATAGGCGAGTACATCACTCGCAAACTTCCTTCTTGTCTGTTTAATCATTATTATCCTTTTATGACTTCTAATCTGTTGACTTAGTGATGTAATTGACATTAGGCGTGCGAGCTGATTTTGGTTTTATTAGGCTAGATGCATATCACCTGCTGGGGGTGGTGCCTGACAAACCAGCAAGTATATTTGTTACTAAACAAAGTTCAAGAGAAAAAATTAAACTAATTGTATATTGAATAGGGAAAGGTTTTAGAGCTTCCAGTATGTGTAATCTCGTGTCTAGCTGTTTATGTGCACCCGTAGTTTACCAGTGAGGACGGCTTGTTGATGCTAGGAGCTGAGGGACGCTCTGTTTCACTGTTGATATTGCGTTTTCTTTGTCCATGGGATTCTAGTTCCTTAGCAACCACACTTTCTGCTTCCTTCATCATAATAGTTTCTATTATGATGCACTATTATGATGCTCCTTCATCTTATATAATAGTTTCTCCTATTAACTCTCCCCCAGTGTATACCTAGTTTATTTCACTGTTTGCTTCCTTAGTAAACAAATTCGTGGGTGGAGTGTAGAGGATAGCATGCACATCCGCTTGCGTCGACCAGAGAAACGACCAGAGTTCAAGCCCTGGGTAGGAATGGTACGTGATCTTTCACTGTTCCCCTTTGTTAATCCAGCAGGATTTGGGAACTTTGTTTTAAAAGATTGGCGGATCGTGTTCTGAACAAAACAAGCAGGGTAAGGCTTCAAATGAGTTGCATGGTTGTGACAGCGGAAGGTGGATCTTAATCCTGTGAGTGTGGAGCGCATATAAATAACTGGTTGCATTCCTGGGCCTCCACTCTTCAAATAGAATCAGTAATAATCCTTGCATTCGAACGAGTATATGAATCCAAAGTCAACACGTTAATTGTAAGTGATTCCTTGTCATCCTTGATTGCAGTAAGCTCCACAAGGCGTAACTGTGACTTGTGTCTGAAGCTAGGCACACATATAATAAAATATTTAATGCTGGAGTTTGTCTCCTATGGATTCCTTCCCATGTTGATTTCCAAATGCATGATAGAACTTATGAGTTAGCCAAAACATTTGCTCATAAAGAGGGAATTTATTACCATCTTGGATTGCCTTTGATCAGCCTGAAGGCAGTAATATTCCAGGAACAGCAGCAACACAATCTAGCAAACATGAGGTAAAGTGAAATTCACACCAGTTCCTCTATCTGTCATTATTCTATTATGCAAGAAGAACCGAATATGGGTCATCCAATAAGGTTTGCAGACTTCTAGATGTTACCACTGTTAGGCTTATGCTCAGCTACAAGTATCTTTGGTAATTTGCACCACCTGCTGATGTAGATTTGACTAAATGTAAACTCTGTCAGGAGAATTATTCACCTTACGTAATTTTGTAATGGAAAGCGACAAAATCACGGAAATCAGAGATAAGCCCATAAATGGTATACTTTGGCCTGCGGGTAATGGTGTTTACAACCTTACCCCGCCCCCCCCCCCCACGTCCTTCAAATCACAAAGAAATCCCAATAGCTCATCTGTGTTTCAAGCTTACACTCATGCTCTCATCTCTATGGCTCATCTGTGTCTCAAGCTTACATCCGCGCTCTCTTGTTGTTTGTTATTCATTGTGAATATTTCCTCTTTTTTCCCACCTTCCTTCATAGTGTAATTATGAGACGAGCCTGGCTGCAAGACTCAGTAAATTTTCAAGTTTCCTTCATTGCCTTTATTTGGTTGAGGCTTCACGACGACGATAGTTAAGGCCTGGTATCATGTATGTGATGTGGAGCGTTGAGAATGTCCCTTAACTGAAGCTCATGAAAGATGTTATGATGCTCGTTAGTTTAGAGTATACTGGTGACGTTATTCTTGGGTGAGATTTGGTGTTATGTCTACCCCACACTTTTTTTTTTACTTTAAATGTTTCCGGAAGGTAGATCCCCGCCAATGTACTTATAATTTGTGCTTGCAGAATTGACCTCTTATCTCTTTGACCCCGTGATGCAGGTCTCCTGTGATTTGGCCACGTTTTCTTCGTCACATTACACTTGCTGAGTGTTTAAGTCCGGTAGCCATTTCTCACACAAGTTCTACTGTTTGTTTAGGTCTTCTTAAAGTATTTTACATTCCTCATCTGTCTCGACACCTTTGGTATCTTGCACATATCGACATTTAACAATATCGCAAATATCGACATGTAACAATCTACCCTAGTTAATATAATATAAATAGTCATTAATAGAAATGAGGAATAGTAGTGTTTTAAAACCGATCTTTGAGGAACTCGCTTCTTACAGTACATCAGACAGACCGATTTCTCGTCCCGCATTGTGACTGTCTTCTGTCTGTTAGGTACTCTCATCCACTTCAGTTCTTTAACAGCGCCCCCTGCTTCACTTGTTTTTTTACACAGGTGGGTAAAAGTGTAGACGACTTCTGACACCCGTTAGCAGGCGTAGTGCTTACTCTTCCCATAGCTCATGTTAAACCTTATACTACTATAGTTTTCTCTGGAACACAACCCGCCAATCGGTTTACAAGCAGGTATCCATTTACTGTTGGATGAACAGGGGCAAACAGTTAAGATTGACACCCAGTCATTGCTTCACCACATTAAGATTGACACCAAGACTATCTACCCTTGTCTGGGCTCGAATCCAGACTAAAATCACTCACGAGGCTAGTGTACTAGTCTTTTATACAGAACTAATGTCAAAATATTTTTGAAAGTTTATAAATGTTGTCTTCTCATTCTTCTCTGTCCTATTTTTGTCAGTTTAAACGTATCCATGTTAGTCTTAATCCATATTATAGTTTAAAGTAAGTTTCAGTGTGTATCCGTGTGTGTACTCACCTAGTTGTGCTTGCGAGGGTTGAGCTTTAGTTCTTTGGTCCCGCCTCTCATCTGTCAATCAACTGGTGTACGAACTCCTGAGTCTACTGGGCTCTATCACATCTACATTTTAAACTGTAAATGGAATCTGCCTCCACCACATCATTGCCTAATGCATTCCATCTGTTAGTTACTAAAAAAAAATCTTTCTAACGTCCCTGTGGCTCATTTGGGCACTAAGTTTCCACCTGTGTCCCATTGTTCGCATCCCACCCGTGTTAAACAGTTTATATACCCTGTCAATTCCTCTGAAAATTTTATAGGTAGTGATCATGTCTCCCCATAACTCTTCTGTCTTCCAGTGTCGTGAGGTTCAGTTCCAGCAATCTTTCCTCGTAGTTCATACCTCTCAGTTCGGGGACTAGCCTGGTGGCATACCGCTGAACCTTTTCTAACTTCGTTTTGTGTTTGACTAGATGTGGACACCAGGCTGGAGCCCCACATTCCAGTATTGGTCTGACATATGAGGTATACAAGGTTCTGAATGATATGTTACACAAGTTTCTGAAGGCAGTTCTTATGTTTGCCAGCCTTGCATACGCCGTTGATGTTATCCTTTTGATGTGCACTTCAGGGGACAGGTCTGGTATGACATTAACCCCCTGATCTTTCTCTCTTCCTGACTCCTGAAGGATTTCCTCTCCCAGCTGGTACCTTGTGTTTGGCCTCTTGCTCATTACGCCTATCTTCATCACTTTCCACTTGCTCGAGTTAAACTGTAGTAGAGTAGCCATATGATGGACCATTCCATCGGTCTGTTCAGGTCATCCTGTAGCCTCTTGCAGTCCTCCTCTGTTTTTAATTCTTCTCGTCATTTTAGCATCAGCAGCAAGCATTGAGAGGAATGAGTCTATACTTTCTGGAAGATCATTCCCGTATATCAGAAACAAGATAGGGCCGAGTACAGAACCCTGTGAGATCCCGCTGGTGACATCATGCCAGTCTGAGGTCTCACCCGTTACAGTAACTCTGCTTCCTCTGCTTCCTGCTTCCTGTTGTTTAGGTATTCCCTTATCCATTGGAGCACCTTACCACTTACTCCAGCTTGTTTCTGTAACTTATGCAACAGTCTCTTATGGGGTACTGTGTCAAACGATTTCTGACAGTCCAAGAAAATGCAGTCTGCCCATCCTTCTCTTTCTTGCTTAATGTTTGGTCATAGAATTCTATTAAACCTGTGAGACACGACTTGCCATGTGTGTGTGTGTGTGTTTAAAATATCTCATTTCAACACTTTCTCGCGTCAGCTCGGCAAAACATTAATAAACACATCACCGAGGCGCTAAATGTGATAAGATAAATAGAGAAACAGATTAGTTTTCAGTGCCAAAACACGAAGATATATTAAGCGAAATTTTATAGCTGAACTAAGGAGAGCAAAATGTGTTCTCAACATGGACGATGCAGCAATGGACTACGAGAGTTTACGACAGAAAGAACACTCTATAGTGTATATAGCCTCTATAGTGTATATAGTCTCTATAGTGTATATAGCCTCTATAGTGTATATAGCCTCTATAGTCTATATTGGCAATTTATATAAGAAAATGTTCAATGAATGTTCATGGAGAATCTGCAAGGTCTTCGCTGAATACCTTTTAGTCTCTTCACCACGCCTACGGATCCCCCACAATTGCACCAGTGGTGGTAACCCCGGTGTAGCCTATTTTCATATTTAGATTAAGCCATCAACCGCGGAAATGCCAGCAAGGCCAAAACAACAACTTGCTGACCAACCAGCAAGTGAACTTTTGTCCTGGACCATACACAGGACTAAAGTAAACTCAGTGTGTTACACTGCAAAGCGGAATATACCTTTCAGTGCACTTATCCCTGTATAGTGACAGCATAAATAAATAAATACAGATACTTTACTAGTTATCCAAACATAGAACAGATGTATTTGTTTAGTTATTTATTCATAAAAAGTAATACAAGAGAAACAATGTTAGATTTTAATATCTTCAACTATTTAATAATCTTAATGACATTAAAAATATAAAGTAATTCTATGTAACACACTTCACCTCTCGGTGTACCCGTCTCGGTGTATATACACTGAGAGTTCTTAAGTTCTGGACTATGTTCAGGACCAAAGTATACTTCCTGGTTAGTTAGTAACCACTTGTGGAAGTCTTAATAACCAACCCATCAGAGGCTGATAGGCCTTAAGGACAATGCCAAGCCAAACAAACTACTAATATAGACAAGCAAGTAAGAAAATGACTGTAGATATTCCAACCATGTAGATATATCAGCCCACCCTCCAAAAATTATAGTACTTATTAGTAACCATTTGGGTAAACGTTCAAAAATGGACTGTCGGACACCGCAATAAGTTCACGTTTTGTACTATTGGAATCCCCGCAAATAACATTTTAAGTGGAACAGTAATTAAATAGACTAGCCTAGCCTGTCGAAGGCCTGCATAAGCAATCCTAGGCATAATATACATATTCTTATGCCTAATTTATTATATCTCCTACACTAGGCCTAGGATAGTTTAGGTTTGGTTTTGGGGTATTTTATTTTCGTGTCATTTACCAAATTAATAGCATAAAACGTGATCTTTTGTCGGCAACAGTACATTTTTGTCCGTCCGACCTGCAAGTTAGTTGCTGCAAGTACAGTAATTTAGAAGGATGGGTAATTAGTAAATCCGATTGTGAACGGAACTTTAGTAATGTTGAACATCAGCCTGAAAACAGAACATCAATGTAGGAATGCATAAGACCAATAGGCGGCATAGTTGTATTTGTAGAGACAGTGTATTTGTATACACTCCATCTCTTGGCGTGCATACACTGAGAGTTTTTACTTTAGTCCTAGACTGTGTTTTCAGGACTAAAGTATATAGTACTTGCTGGTTGGTCAGTAAGTTATTGTGATGGCCTTAATAAGCCTCCAGAGGTTGATAGGCCTTAACTCCAACACCAAATAAAAAAAAACTGGTAGTTTGAAATGTAGAAGCGGTGCTAGCTGACATTACCATTACTGCAGGGAAGATTAGGTTAATCCATCAGGTTATTGGTTACTGCTCATACGTCATTGGGTACTGGTCACTAGGTTCGGGTCACTGATCATTCGTCATTAGGTACTGGTTACTAGTCACTGGTTACCGGTCACTGGTTACCGGTCACTGGTTCCAGCAAATGTTGCCACAATGTATTCCTCCGCGTTATTAAAAATATAATCATTGCAATCAGATATGTTTTTAGTTTGACCAGACCACACACTAGAAGGTGAAGGGACGACGACGTTTCGGTCCGTCTGGACCATTCTCAAGTCGATTGTGACTTGAGAATGACTTGAGATTGTGACTTGACACAATCGACTTGAGAATGGTCCAGGACGGACCGAAACGTCGTCGTCCCTTCACCTTCTAGTGTGTGGTCTGGTCAAACTACTTCAGCCACGTTATTGTGACTCATCGCCTGCAGATATGTTTAGTGTTTTTGTGTGATAATAATAATATCACAAAAAAATACTGATAATACTTATTATCAGTATTATTATTTTTATTATTATACTAGCTGTACCCGGCCACGCGTTGCTGTGGCGCACTGAGCCACATCACATTGATCACTTTCTGCCGGTTACCTCTCGTAATGCCCAAATGAAGAAATGGTCACAGTGAAAGCGGTCGGTAATATACAGTCCTTCTAAGTGCTCTCAATTTGGTCGTTTGGTCATTCCCGCTAATACGCATTGTTAGCGAGAACTTGGATTATGCTGACCAGTAGTGGTCATCATACTACAATATGAATGTGATTCTCAGCTTGAAGAAGCTTCGGAAATAGATTAAGAAGTTGGATATGGTAGAAGTGAATAAATAAATGCATGAAAGGCAAATAGGATATAAAAAATACTGTAGACACTTATTAAATTAAAGCAGAAATCGTTACGCTGTTTTTAAATTGGACCAATTTAGATTTAGAAAGACTATTGTTAAGGTTTGATTTGTAAGTAGAATTATGAAACAGTGGAACAATTTGCCAAATAGCATTATTGATGCAGATAATTTGGAAAACTATCCGCGTCAATAATTATAATTTACATAATAGGTTACACAAAATTGACAGTTGAATGCCTAGTGCCTTTTACAGTGTTTCCTAAATTTGTTGTGTTATATGTTAATTGATACACATAAAGTGTTACTATTGATGTGAGAGGTGTTATAATATGAGCAATTTATATTAAACATTTTACATAATATTTCCACAATTGAGGCTAAGAAAATTTCCACAATTGAGGCTAGGAAAATTTCCACAATTGAGGCTAGGAAAATTTCCACAATTGAGGCTAATTGAGGAATTAACCCACGGCACCGGAGAGCGTCTGTCTTCAGTTAGATAGGTACCTGTCTAATATATGTAACAGACTAACAGACAGGCAAGACAAAACAAAATAACGGCTATGAAAGTCATTTAAGTCTTGATCACCCTGTAGTCATATAAATCGGGTTACGTGTATTTTTTCAAGGTTTCCAGCCTTTTGTTTCAAGCTCCTTTTGTTTTATTGTTCATCAGTCTAGCAAACTCTTGGAGATCTCTTACAAGCACCAAGAGGCTGTTAGATCAACACGAAACTATTTAGGGCATGGAAAAGAATATTAGTCATTGGATTTGGGCAGTGTAACAGTCAAACATTTGGGCAGTGTAATCTGAAACTTGTATATCCCTCGATAACTTACGCCACCCCCCCCCCCCGATAAGGGACTCAACATGCCTTCCTCGCAACCCCTACGGGCTCACCATAGCCCGTGCTACTTGGAACTTTTTGTTCCAGGTAGCAAATCTTAAACAACAAAACAGCCTTCCTCACGATGCGTATTCCCAGTGGCCCGTTATACCTAGCTGTATATACACGTAGTAGCCCGTTATTCCTGGCCGTTTATACAAAGTGGCCCATTATACATAGCTGCACATACACAGTAACTCGTCTATACCTAGGTGCATATACACAGACGGGTACCAGTCTGGCCTCTGGCTAGGTGCTGCTCCAACTGTTGTTACTCCTTTCTCATCCCCAATCAGAAGTCCCAAACTGAACTTGGCGTCGTCCCCCCTCAGCGTGAACAGCGCCTTTAGCACCTTGCGGACCCTCATCCCGACCGAGCCCGCAGACCGCAAGCTCTCCAAGATAGAGACCCTTCGGTTGGCCTCCTCCTACATCAGCCACCTCGGCACCCAGCTCCTGGCAGGTGAGTAGACTTTATTAAACATTTACCTGGTAGGTGAGGTGTCTATTTAACATGTGGTCAAGGCCGGATCTAACTATTTTTGGTCCATAGGCCAAATCAGCTAAATTGCCCCCCCCCCTACCCTGTGGTCAGTGTTGTTATTCAAGGTCTAAACAAACAAACGTAGACAGCTTAATTTAGTTCATTTATTATGCACCCCATACCCATCCTGTCGGTGGTAGTGGATCAAGTTCAAGTATGTTTATTGAGATAAGCAATAAATACATCTCAAAGGGATAGAGTAGCTTAGGCTATTTCTACCCCCCTGAGGGTGGTAGTGGAAAGCGTTACAGAGGCTCAGGGACTGAACCAAAAAATGCATTTAGTTATGCAAGTTACAGTCTTGATGAGCTAGTTACAAAAATTTACAGTTACAATATATATATATATATATATATATATATATATATATATATATATATATATATATATATATATATATATATATGTCGTACCTAGTAGCCAGAATGCACTTCTCGGCCTACTATGCAAGGCCCGATTTGCCTAATAAGCCAAGTTTTCCTGAATTAATATATTTTCTAAATTTTTTCTTATGAAATGATAAAGCTACCCATTTCATTATGTATGAGGTCAATTTTTTTTTATTGGAGTTAAAATTAACGTAGATATAAGACCGAACCTAACCAACCCTACCTAACCTAACCTAACCTATCTTTATAGGTTAGGTTAGGTTAGGTAGCCGAAAAAGTTAGGTTAGGTTAGGTTAGGTAGGTTAGGTAGTCGAAAAACAATTCATGAAAACTTGGCTTATTAGGCAAATTGGGCCTTGCATAATAGGCTGAGAAGTGCGTTCTGGCTACTAGGTACGACATATATATATATATATATATATATATATATATATATGTCGTACCTAGTAGCCAGAACGCACTTCTCAGCCTACTATGCAAGGCCCGATTTGCCTAATAAGCCAAGTTTTCCTGAATTAATATATTTTCCCTAATTTTTTTCTTATGAAATGATAAAACTACTCATTTCATTATGTATGAGGTCAATTTTTTTTTATTGGAGTTAAAATTAACGTAGATATATGACCGAACCTAGCCAACCCTACCTAACCTATCTTTATAGGTTAGGTTAGGTTAGGTAACCGAAAAAGTTTGGTTAGGTTAGGTAACCGAAAAAGTTAGGTTAGGTTAGGTAGTCGAAAAACAATTAATTCATGAAAACTTGACTTATTAGGCAAATCGGGCCATGCATTGTAGGCTGAGAAGTGCGTTCTGGCTACTAGGTACGACATATATATATATATATATGTCGTACCTAGTAGCCAGAACTCACTTCTCAGCCTACTATTCAAGGCCCGATTTGCCTAATAAGCCAAGTTTTCCTGAATTAATATATTTACTATAATTTTTTTCTTATGAAATGATAAAGCTACCCTTTTCACTATGTATGAGGTCAATTTTTTTTTATTGGAGTTAAAATTAACGTAGATATATGACCGAACCTAACCAACCCTACCTAACCTAACCTAACCTATATATATAGGTAAGGTTAGGTTAGGTAGCCAAAAAAAGCTAGGTTAGGTTAGGTTAGGTAGGTTAGGTTAGGTTAGGTAGGTTAGGTAGACGAAAAAACATTAATTCATGAAAACTTGGCTTATTAGGCAAATCGGGCCTTGCGTAGTAGGCTGAGAAGTGAGTTCTGGCTAGTAGGTACGACATATATATATATATATATATATATATATATATATATATATATATATATAGGTAGCTATATATAGCTATATATATAGCTATATATAGCTATAGGATAGCTATATATATATAGGTATATATATATATAGGTATATATATATATATATATATATATATATATATATATATATATATATATATATATATATATATATATATATATATATATATGGATATATGGAAGCGGAGGAGCTCTAAGGCATCCATAATCTCGTGTCATAATATGTAATGATGAAATATCAGTTATGTATAGTTTTGCAAAGGAATACATTGAGGCCGTATTCCTATATTTATATAAATTTCAGTTCCACTTTCCAAAAGCAACGAAAAATTATTATATTTTTTGTTAAATATTAATACTTATTGAAATAGTTCATACAATATTTTTCATAGTTATATTAGGCATAATGCATAGCTTTCCATAGGAATACCTAGAAGTCAGTAGCTACGTAAGTTTGAATTCTTTTATCCAGAAAATAACACCCAAAAGTAATAAAAACTGCTTTTAATAACACACTAGTAATTATGAAAATAATTAATATACATTACATTAAAATTTTGACGCACTCCATAGATTACACAAACCTATGATGACTAAATGAAAAGTATTGTTTGATATTAGTCCATTTATAAGGTACAAACAAATAATTCAGCCATACATGGTAAAGTAATTTTTGATGTAGCCTTTTGACATGTATATATTTTCCATAGTGCTTAAGACATTTTAATTATTATGCAAATAGGAAAAATTGCCTTCAAACATGTTTTACGTTTCAACATTGGACTATATGAGAAGACTCTTACTTGGCTCTTGCGCACACAAAAGCTGCTCACTGATAACATCAAGGAACTTTATAGTTGTGTACGAGTGTAATATTATGACAAGTGGGGAGTGTTGGTAAGGTAATTTATCAGGCGTGAGGCGCGCGCCACCAGCTTTTGTTTACTTGGCGGGGTCCGGCCAGTAGGGTCTAAGACCTGAGAAAGTATGTACCAATCTACGTCATTACTATGCTACTAACTTAACCTAACCTAACCTAACTGAACTGAAATTGAAATAAGTTTATTGAGGTAAAATACACACAAAGGGATGCGGTAGCTCAAGCTATTCTCACCCCGTTCAGTACCTCGTGTTAATACATATATAGACACACATCACAAACAATAAACATATTACCAAACATTCTGAGAGATAAACATATACATTTCCTTCTTTAACCTAACCTAACTGAACCTGACCTAATCCAACTTAACCTATCCTATCCTAACCTGATCTTATCTGGCTGAACCTAACGAAAATATGAGACCTAATGTTGTGTTTCACATATGTACACACAAAGTGTGTGACGACAGTGACGTCATACTGCCCATGCTGGTACAGGTTTTAGATCCTACTGGATCCGGGAAGGGATTTACAGATGGCGTTAAATATAGTGTTGCTTGCTGCTTCTGTCACCCAGATGCACTTCTTGAAATATAATTTGTAGATCTCGAAATATTTAGTACATGTCTGTACAGTAATGCAAGTCGGGATGAAGGAATTTTTGGATTTCTCTTCATTACAGGTGGCATTACGGGCTATTCATGCCCGTGCCACCTCTTGAAATTGAAATAAGTTTATTGAGGTAAAATATACACAAAGGGATGAGGTAGCTCAAGCTATTCTCACCCCGTTCAGTACATCGTGTTAATACATACATAGACACACATCACAAGCAATAAACGTATTACCGAACATTCTGAGAGATAAACATATACATTTCCTCCTTTACACAAGTAGTATGGTATCAGACGTACACACAAATACTTTTATGACCTAGGTATACTGTATAGACAATTTGCAAGAGACATGCAGATAATTCAACAAAAGATTACAGTCTTAGTGCAATATTCTTGTATTTCTCAAGAATATCATCAACCTTTCCGTTGTGACACATCCAGGCTATTTGCTCAGGAACAGTCCTTATCTCAGTGTTTCTATATACATTAATCAACGGACAATCAAGAACATAATGTGTAAGGGTGTGAGACCTTAACATACCACATAGTTTACACTTGGTGTCATTATCATGAACACTTATCCCATTGCCACCTCTTGGGTGGCTTAATCTCCAATCAATCTACAGGTGGTTTGTTTATAGGGCATTCCCCATGGGCTCTCTTCCCCACTCGCCATGGGTACCCCCTCCCTGCTCACCAATGGGACCCCTTCCCACTCCCACATGACCACGACACAAGCGATCGCTGATGTCGTGGTCAGAGTACCAGTGCTCTTGATGGGTACACCCTCGGCGGCCTGGGTTCGAATCCTGTAAGTGGTCATAAAGTTAATATATATATATATATATATATATATATATATATATATATATATATATATATATAATATATATATATATATATATATATATATATATATATATATATATATATATATATATATATATATATATATAATATATATATATATTATATATATATATATATATATACATAAATATATATATATATATATACATAAATATATATATATATATATATATATATATATATATATATATATACATAAATGTATTAGATCAATATTTGACCATGTAGAGGCTTCTACAGGTGTTCGAGGAGGCAACAGGCGATATAGATTAAGTCAAACTTATTATATATATATATATATATATATATATATATATATATATATATATATATATATATATATATATATTTAGTGCCAAATTAGGCATATCTGCAATAATGTCTTCAGTTCATTTATTATACACCTCATATATACAATATGGAAATGCATAACATTTTTTGTTTTATGCAGTATTTATTGTTTACATTGACGTCACCGCCTACAGTGATGTCACCACATATTGACGTCACCGTCTACGTCACGTCACCGGTTGCCTATTAGTATCGTGGTATAATTTATACCTTTCACGGGAGACATCTCCCGTCACGCAGGGTGCAGTCGCACTTCCACAGATCTCCAGTATTCAGCTCTTGATACTGGTAATGGCTCAAAAGGGCCACCACTTACGGGCTATTCATGCCCGTGCCACCTTTTGGGTGGCTTAATCTTCATCAATCATCAATCTTATACCTTTCCTCTCTCGACCATCAGGACCGGTGGACCAGCCTTGTCTTCGCCACTCCCAGTACGCCTACACGGGCACTGGGGAGCGCCGCCCCGTCTGCACCTTCTGCCTCGCCTCCCTCAAGAAACAGGTAAACATACATAGGCTGCGCTGTAGTTGCATCTCTTGTATTAGTAGAGGCTTCCGTAATCCGTAGTGTATTTTTTATGCTTCTGCTGTATCATGTTGGCGGTTGTAGTTAGTGCCTTGCCACTTCGGCGACTTCACAAGCAATTCTTATTTTGTTATTTACTTTTTTAAAGTTTCTGTTTATGATGTTAGATGATTTAAGTTTGGACGTTTTCTTAGCATAGTTTCTTTTTCGTCTTGCGTGTACCCTATTTTCTCTCACTGCTTTCACTCCCCTTACCCTCACTTTACTTTCACACACCTACTCTCACTACTATCGTTCATCTGACAACTTTCACTCAGCTTATTGTCTCTTCCTACATTCTTTCCTCAAATTCTCGCGCTAAGTCCTCCACCAACCTCCCTGAGCAGAACATGTTCTTCTCTTACTCTACTTTCTCTCCTGCAGCAGAAGGCGGGCAGTGGCGTGGGCAGTGACAGCGTGCTGGGCAGCATGACCAGCGTGCCCCCCGACCTGGCCTCCTACATGAAGTCCTCGCCCCTGGACGACCCCACCTTCCAGGTCTGCTCCTTCCTCTTCTGAACGCCTTCCAGATCTGCTCGTACCTCTGGATACCTTCAAAGTCTGCACGTTCTTCTGGATATATTCCAGGTCTACTCATCAATCTTTTCCACACCTTCCAGCACATCTTGACACTGGAGTGTGTTTTGGTGCTACGCTCTGCAGGAAAGAAGAGCGCTTGAAGATATGTGGATGTAAGTTCGTTCTTTCCTCTCACTGTTATCTTCCAGTGATATGCGGACTTCAAGAGGTTCTCGCTGTGGCCTTAAGCGAAGGTCCTGTATGTGGAGGGTGAAGCTGTTGTTTTGAACGTGAAGTATCGATGGTATGGATTCGCTGGAGGACCTCCTGGAACCTTTACTGTAACCTTACCAGTGATTCGAGGATTAATTCCAGAGGCCCCTGAGAGGGGTTAGGAAAATTAGGATTCAGGATAAGTTAGGATTCAGTTAGGAAAATGAATCCTTCATGGGTTTGAATATGTTAAGAAATGTGTTTGCGCACTATTTATAGAATTTCAAATACTCCACCAGAATGGATAAAAACTAGAGGTACATTTTGAGGATGCTGACATGGATATTCTGTCTGAAAATATAACAAAATCGTGACACTAAGATAGTGTCCCGAGCCACGTTGAGAAACTATAGTTGCAGCGCCGGTAAACAAACCATTAATGGACTGTGTTAGAAAACATAACTCCTCAACAGTGTACACGAAGACGAGACTTGGTATAAGACAGTGTTTGAGTTAAATTGTAAGACGTTGATGCTGGGGGAAGATACCATTATGTCAGTGTAGCAGACTTGTGTACTATATCTCCCTCATGCTATTTTATTTTTCTTTATATATTGATATTATCCAAATTAAATAATATTAAATAGAAATTGTAATTCAGGGGCTCTCAGTATAAAGGTTTCAACAGTTAAAGCAGGGTTGTATCCCAGGGTGAGGGGCCGTGGTCACTGTGAAACAATTGAAGTCATCACAAGGTAGAGACGGGGTGCAGTGTGTGTATATATATATATATATATATATATATATATATATATATATATATATATATATATATATATATATATATATATATATATATATATATATATATATACTAGGTACGACATATATATATATATATATATATATATATATATATATATATATATATATATATATATATATATATGTCGTACCTAGTAGCCAGAACTCACTTCTCAGCCTACTATGCAAGGCTCGATTTGCCTAATAAGCCAAGTTTTCATGAATTAATTGTTTTTCGACTACCTAACCTACCTAACCTAACCTAACCTAACTTTTTCGGCTACCTTACCTAACCTAACCTATAAAGATAGGTTAGGTTAGGTTAGGTAGGGTTGGTTAGGTTCGGTCATATATTTACATTAATTTTAACTCCAATACAAAAAAATTTACCTCATACATAATGAAATGGGTAGCTTTATCATTTCATAAGATAAAAATTAGAGAAAATATATTAATTCATGAAAACTTGGCTTATTAGGCAAATCGGGCCTTGCATAGTAGGCTGAGAAGTGCGTTCTGGCTATTAGGTACGACATATATATATATATATATATATATATATATATATATATATATATATATATATATATATATATATATATATATATATATATATGTCGTACCTAGTAGCCAGAACTCACTTCTCAGCCTACTATTCAAGGCCCGATTTGCCTAATAAGTCAAGTTTTCCTGAATATATTTACTATAATTTTTTTCTTATGAAATGATAAAGCAACCCTTTTCTCTATGTATGAGGTCAATTTTTTTTTATTGGAGTTAAAATTAACGTAGATATATGACCGAACCTAACCAACCCTACCTAACCTAACCTAACCTATATTTATAGGTAAGGTTAGGTTAGGTAGCCAAAAAAAGCTAGGTTAGGTTAGGTTAGGTAGGTTAGGTAGACGAAAAAACATTAATTCATGAAAACTTGGCTTATTAGGCAAATCGGGCGTTGAATAGTAGGCTGAGAAGTGCGTTCTGGCTATTAGGTACGACATATATATATATATATATATATATATATATATATATATATATATATATATATATATATATATACTCAGAGTTATATATATACCTATCATATTTAAATAGTAGTTTTTGTAGCTATGTGCACCATTGTACAAAGATTGACGTACTAAGCAATTAGATAATAGAATTTTATACTGTTCACTTTATAGAGTAAAAAATGAAGCTCAAAACAAACTTAAATATTGCTAGGCCTAGTATAGCACACATGTGTACTATATTAGGCCTCAGATATCGTGTATCAGGCCTAGGAAGCTTTGGTTAGTTTACTTTGTCTTTGCAACATAAATCGAAAATCTTTTCCGGTTTGTCCAAATACAATATGTCCGATTTCTACTTTCGAATTGCGTTGAACGTGGGTATATGTACTATGGTCCTCGTCGTTACTCTAAGTACTACCAGAACTGGAGGATGGTGCTGATATATAATATATTTTGTACATGGAACATAAAATGAGGTCGACAGAAAGTCAAAAAGTGCATGAAATATACGAGTGTACAGCAACAGTAGCGACAGATAATACAAGAGATAGTAGTAAATTTAGTATTGTTGTTGTTGTTTAAGATTCGCTATCCGGAACAAAAAGTTCCAAGCAGCACGGGCTATGGCGAGCCCGTAGTGCTATTTGAATTTCGTACTGGTGCCCTAGTACTTAAGTAGGGTGACTGCGGTCTGTGTGACAATTGTGTTTAACTTCTCAATGGTTTCGTAATCCTTCACTTATCATTTTATTTCTTGCTGCTTGTGGCTTATTTTTCCTACGGACTTTATGTAGCTGGTCGATCATTTTTTTATATTTATTTGGCTCAGTAGTTTAGTGTATAATAATGATTAAATAATTACAGAGTTAATTTTTGTTTAATATCTACCTCTTCATATAAGTACGGAGATATGGTGACATTAAATTTTCACTATAATATTTGCTACTATAATAGCAAATTTTGCTAGTAATCTGTAATAATACAAATTAGTAGCAAAATTCATATTACATATTGTTTGACAAATAATTGCATATATTATATTTTCGTAAGAATGAATTACTTTTTGCAATTTGAATATATAACGATTCTTTGATTAGCTTTTGTCTTGTGATTTTAGTTCAGACAAGAAATGGTAGGCCTATAGAGCCTGAGTTGTTTAATAAGGTCTACACATGATTTGTCAAATGTCGCATCATTCTTAAGTTTACAAAGCAGAAGATTTTAGGATTTTCTGTTGTTGAAAGATTCCATATGTGGCAAGTGATGCGAGTAGTCACATAACCAAAGCTCTCATTGTACCGTAGGCCAGGCAGGTACATCCAGGGACGTGTACCTGCATCTCGGTTTAACTTCTCAGAGGCTACATCAGTCCAGGACAATGTTGAGGGCTGGAGTAGCCTTACTAGTTGGTCAATAAGCCATTGTGTTATTTTAAATAAACTCTCCTTCGGTTGATAGCCTAATACTACACCAAAGGATCACCTTACAAAAAAAAGCAAATCAACATTCCTTTAAATCTGCCTCTGTAATCACTTAGGAACGGAAGGGGAAAAAAAAACAGAAGTAGGGCTGAAGGCTTGAAGGGTCTCTGGCTTTTTAGACCAAGCTCCTGTTTACAGACCCGGACATGCCACTCAGAATATTTCGATATTTGTTTACAAACAAAATAAAAGTTTATTTTCGAATACAATAAATGAAAAAAAAACATCGTTATCACGAACTCCAACTGACTCCTCGAAGAGCGTATTTCTTCTTCTACGTCAGTTGCTAATATTTGACTAACTTCCTAAACTGCTAAATGAACACCGCGGGCCACGATGTCTCGTATCTGCATTCCTGTGGTTTTGCTCACATCTTTATCAAAATCTCATGGTCAACAATATTTTTTTTCTAAAAATACTACATGGTCAACAATATTTATTTCTAAAAATACTACATGGTCAACAATATTTTTTTCTAAAAATACTACATGGTCAACAATATTTTTTTCTAAAAATACCACATGGTCAACAATATTTTTCTAAAAATATCAC
The DNA here is from genome assembly GCF_040958095.1 of Procambarus clarkii. NCBI lineage: Eukaryota > Metazoa > Arthropoda > Malacostraca > Decapoda > Cambaridae > Procambarus > Procambarus clarkii. The sequence goes on from NC_091159.1 coordinate 53,686,551, forward strand.
ATGGTCAACAATATTTTTTTTCTAAAAATACCACATAGTCAACAATATTTTTCTAAAAATACTACATGGTCAACAATATTTTTCTCAAAATACCACATGGTCAACAATATTTTTCTAACAATATCACATGGTCAACAATATTTTATAAAAAAGCTCACAGTCGTCAACAACACTTTTTCTCAAATGCTCACATAGTCAATCAATACTTTTCTAATAATCCCACTTGGTCAACAATGTTTATCTAGAAATCCCACGTATTCAATAATATTTGTCTTAAAAATCCCACTTACATAGTTACAGCATTCTCCACCAACTAACCATTGCTATTATATTCTAACTATTGGGCTGGTACACGAACAATAAAGATTATTTTATTGCAATATATTGTATTTTAATTTATTTAAAATTGGGTCTATATTCTGTTATACAGGAAAAACGGTTGAGAAAAAAATTATACGAAATATAATATTTTTAATGTACCAGAGTTTTTAGATGTAATTATGGCCGAAATTACATAGAAAATTTGTGATTATGAAAACTTAATTGAAAATTAATAATTAAACGAGAATATTGATAAGCCTACCTGGCATTATTTTGTAATAACAGTAAGTAGTACAGTACTGTATATTAACCAGCAAATATATCCATTATAGAAAACGGGAGAAGTATGTCAATATACCCGTCAATATCATTATGTCTGGTTCACAGATGACCCCATGACCCACAAGGATTCGAACTTGGACTGCTGAGGTGGGAGCCCACTACTTTGTGACGCTCATTCCTAAGAGGCAAGATAAGCATTGCTAACGTTATAAAAATGATTCCAGTCGAAATGAAAATATATATTTAGTTACCATATGATTTAGTTCAACTATGTATACAACATTCTAAATTATTTTTGGTCTCAAATATGAAACATTTTATTTGCAGTAACCTCTTTCCGCTCACATGTTGAATTAAATGCAACCCGTCCTCCTAATAGCAAGTTGCATTTTGATGTATACTATACCTAAAGTCAAAAACTGTTGTACTAGATAATAGTAGCGGTTCGCGAAAGTGACGTACTGTCCCGTTTTCTGTTTTGGGTCCTCTGGTAGGTTAGGATAAGGGGGGACTTTAGTACATCAGTTTCTTGTCGTTGGGAAACTTCAGGAGGACGAGCTGCTAAAATGATATGTCACCGCCAGAGGTTAGATGAAAACAAATAATATAACGTATTACCCCTCTTTTTTTCCAAAACCATGTAAATAAGGTTCAAGTCACTTTAATAACCATTCAGATGCTGGAATGTTCCTTCAATAATATTTGTTATGATTTAGTATAATTAATTTTGTTGGAGATTTGGACAAACAGAAGCAGAGCGTTCTCCTGTTGACGGTTGTGGGGGGGGGGGGGGTTGCAGGCAGCGTTGCCAGTTCATTAAATTCAAATCGGTAAATAGCAAACAGCAAACATCTAATTGTTTTCATCTCTTTCACAGTTTTGTATATTATTAGCATCATTATCGTAGTACTTGAATTTTGACACAAACATTTTGAAATAATAACATAAATTAATGATTGTATAAACTTATTCTAAATAGATTGATTAAATTTAATTTCAATTTTCTAAATCTGTTAGATTAAGTTTGAAAGAGCTGGCAACAGCGTGTGTGGCGGCCGAGCGCGTCTCACAGAGAATTCAGTTGACTTCCAGAGGTGAGGGGACACTGCACGCATTTCTTTGGGTGCATTTCATATAAAACTGAAAATGCAGTCGCAGAGTGCGGAGAGTCTTCTGTTTGTCATGTCTTCTGCTGTGAAATGATAAAACTATATGGAAGACTTACGGATATAAAGATTTGCCGGAATATAGAGAATTATTGCATGATCTTCAGAGCAAGGCCAAACTTTACGGCAAAGTTGCTTATCATTTTGCTTGTAAACCAAGAAGAATTTAATTCAATTATGTATAAAATGGTAAGTTAAAATAATATTTTTTCATGTTACTAATCTATCCAATTTTAGATGTAAAAAAATTATAATTTGTTGTATTAATATTCATAATTGAACTTTTCAAAAGATCTTAAATAGCTTCACTTGCTTTCCGAGCATGTTTGTCACGACCCACCACAGCCACGGTAGTGGCCATGAAAAAACTACCTCTCACACCAATAAGACATAACAACATAGAAATAACGCCAACTGCACAAGCCCTATAGGCCCATACGAGGCAGCTCCTTGATTATAAATATGTGACGGAAGGCTGTGAGGCCTCCAAGTACCCATCAGGTGACGTCCCTCATTTATATTGTATCGTCAATCTTCTTCTTGTTAGTTGATGGGAGGTACATATATATATATATATATATATATATATATATATATATATATATATATATATATATATATATATATATATATATATATATATATATATATATATATAATACTGTGACACACACCTTAATATATCCCACTATCTCTTACTAGCGCGAGCGACCAGGCCATTAATGCATCAAGCAATTACGTGTCCACCGACGAAACCTTTGCATCTTACCTCGAACACGATTGATTTGTTTACAGTTACTAAACAGCCGAGCACCGAAGCACTTCAAGGTGGTTGCTAACGATAATAACCGCGGTCTGTGACGCAGTAAACTGTTGTAATGAATGTAAGCGGAGCCGCCGTGACTGAGGGGGTGTGAAAGATGGTATAGTGTCTGGGATGCTCCCGGACGCAGGTTCGAATCCTCGTCACGGCCCTTGTGGATTTGTTCATTTGATGCATCACGTGAGTGTGATATCTGTGTGTAATGGTATATAGCTTGTCGTAAGTGGTGGAGACGTAAGTGACAGACGAGAGTCCTGGGTCGCTGATGGCACCCACACACGGCTGACATTAACGTAACGACCATTAATATTCCCACGCCACCTTCCCTTCACCCCATGGGCCTGCTGCTCCCATTAAACACCCCCACCTCCTTCACCTACACCCACGCCCACCTCCCCCCCCCCACACCCACCTGGCATCCATAAGAAACCCGAGTGATTAACAACCCCCTTCCCCACCCCCCCTTCATCACCCCCCCCCTCCCCTCGTTGCTTCACTGGCGGGAGAGTAAATCACGCTTCACTCCGTAACGCTGGACTGTAAACTGGATCATGTAAGCTGAATTATTTTGATCTCAATCGTGTTCTAAATTATACAAGCTGAATCTTTTCAGTCTAATAAGTGCTATAATCCAGTATTCATATACTTAGGCTCCGTTACGTGATTCTTAAAGAACACGCCGCTGGCCACATGCTGACTAGACTGTCAGCTTTCAGCCAATAAATCAGCAAGTCAGTATATCAACCAGTTAGTCACTTAGTCAATCAGTCTGTCAATTAATACGTCAGAAAAGAGTCCTTAGTGTTTCTATACTGACAATATTGTACAGTTCATACAGGTGTGTCAGGAAGGAGGAGAAGTATCAGGTGTACCAGGAGGGAAGGGAAGGAACAGATGTATCAGGAGAGAGGGAGCAAAAGGAACAGGTGAATCAAGAGGGAGAGAGGAGAAGGAACAGATGTCTCAAGAGGGAGGGAAGATGGGCTTTCTGACGAGAGGAATAAAATGATGGCAGGGGCCGGAGGGGGGGGGGGGGGAGTTGGGGCAATGGAGAGGGGGGGAAAAGGTGGGGGAGGGAAGGATGGGGGGTTCATGGGGGGAGGGAGGAGGGATAAGCCAGCTGACTCACTACTTTGATTATGTCATGAGATATGTTGGGTGACAGGTGCACTGGCCCCCCTCCACCCTCCCACTCCCCCCACACAGATATATACCTAATGTGGAACCTAATATACCACATATGTCAGACCAGTTCTGGAGCATGCAGCTCCAGCGTGGAGTTCCTATCTAGTCAAGCACAAGACTAATATGGAGAAGGTTCATAGGTAGGTCCAATAGAATAGTACCCGAACCGAGGGGTATGAATTACGAGGAGAGACTACGGGAAATGAACCTCACGTCGCTGGAAGAAAGAAGAGTTAGGATAGACACGATCACCACATACAAGATTCTCAGAGATATTGAATGAGTAGATAAAGGCAGTTTATTTAACAAGGGCACAAGGGGACACAGGTGGAAACTGAGAACCGAAATGAGCCACTTTAGTATCATTAGCGTCATTAGAAAAAACTTTTTAGTTTCAGAGTAGTTAGCAAATTGAGTGCACTAGGCAGTGATGTGGTGGAGGCAGACTGTACACAGTTTCAAATGTAGATATGATAGAGCCCAATAGGTTCAGGAATCTGTACTTTAGTAGATTGACGGTTGAGTGGCGGGACCAAAGATCTAAGGCTCTGGGGTTTCTCAACCTCCCCGCAAGCACAATTAGGTGAGTACACACACCTCGGGGGTCGTATTCCTAAGAACCCGGGTTCGATTCTCGGCCGAGGCAGAAACAAATGGGCAGTTTCTTTCACCTGATACCTCTGTTCACCTAGTAGTAAATATGTTCCTGAGAGTTAGCTGCTACGAGCTACATCCTGGGGATCTGTGTGAGTATGTGAGAGAAATATATGTAACAAATGTGATACACGAGAAATAAGTCGGGAGTCAGTAGATTAGAGAACCGCCGGTTAGAAAGACTGGGTCCAAGAGCTAAGAGCTCGATCCTGCCGGCACAAATAGTTAATAGTAAATAAATGCAACCCCCCCCCCCCCCACCCCACCAAAGGCACTGAACAGAGCCATAAATGAGTACGTCTATATCAAAAAGGGAAGCCGAAAGGCAAATTGAAAATGACATTGCTGCAAAAGCTAAGGACCATCCAAAGCTGTTCTATAGGATAAAATGAATAGTAAGAGACCATGTCATTAGGTTGAAGATACTAAGGATGTTCTATCCTTAGCTGTGCACCACACACCCACATTAAGCCATCACTTTGTCACTCAGCCTGTGCTTCCATCTTTTATAATTATTGAGTTGTTGTGTGAGGTCCAGCACTGTCCTTTAAACTAGAATGGTAATCACAAGTGGACTAGCAAGGCCGCACTATTTCTGGCAAAATTATTATCTCCTATGCACTTGACCTGACCTGACCTGGCCACTGTCGACACCCGTAGGAGGACCGAGTTCTTTTTGACCACTGTTAGACTGGGTGTCGTCGTGACCAAACATGTTCCACTGTTATATTGTTGTCATACACTGTTCTTTTGATACACCATGAGGTCAGTGTTGCTGCAGTTACTACCTGTGAGGTCACAGCGATTACAGAAACTACCATTGAGGTCAGTGCTGCTGCACTCACTACATATAAAGCCAATGTTATCACAGTCACTTCCCCATGCGATCATTGCAACTACAATCACTACCCCATGAGGTCAATGTCACTACAGTCACTACCCACGAGGTCAATGCTGCTACAGACACTACTACAATTACTCAGCTAGCCTTGACCTTCCCCTTCAGCTGACCCAGATGTCTATTGTTGGGGACCTAGATACCAGCTTCCTTCAGCCTCTCATCTCTGACACCTGAGAGCATCTTTGTTTCTCACACATTGTTTGTCTTGACTTCCTCTTGCTTTATTGTTTGTCATTTGTCTTGGCTTCCTCTTATTTCATTGCCCTGTGTCCTGTCTTCCTCTTACTTCATTGTTTTGTGTCTTGACTTCCACTTGACATTTTATCTTGGCTTCCTCTTGCTTTGTTTAATGCACCCCCCCCCCCATCTCTACCCCTGTGGTTCCCAAGCGGTGGGTCGTAATCCCCAATCTAAACCAAAGGTTCCAAAGCAATGGCCTACGACCGTTAATCTAAACCTATGGATTCCAAAGGTTGTTGTTAAAAATACGCTACTTTGAGCAAAAAGTTGTAAGTAACACGGGCTATGGTGAGCCCCTAGATCCAAGGGGTGGGACGCGACCCCCCGCACTAACAGCGCAAGTGGTGGATCGCACCAAATTTTTTCTGGCGAGTCGCAGAACCTTAATTCTGAGTCTTAGTATTATTGGAATCATCGAAAATTAGCAAGTGGTGAGTATGTTGATTAGATAATTTGTTTTCATTTATAATAGTGTGGCAAGTTTTTTTGAGTATTAGAAAATAGAGCTGTGAGTCCGAACACGTTGGGGAGAACTGCCCTAAACAGTGTAAATGTTATAGTTTCCCCTTACGGTAATGTAAATGTAATATAATATAAAAAAGCATTCCGACCTCCTAAACAATGGCTTATTGCTCGTTAATCCACCCGCCAGTGTTTTATTGATAAAAAAAATACTTTACCTAGTACTCACAACTGATTATTTTCGAATTATAACTTCCTGTGGTTAAAGCACACCTCTTTGAATGCGTCATCACAGTTTTATAAACGTCGTCGCCCCTAAATCAACACAACAACAGTTTTATAAATACAAATAATTGCCAACCAAACCTAAACACGGAACCTAACCTAATATCAACCTAACTATATTGCGAATCCTAACACGTGGTAATGTTTTGAATACACAGTATGGTAAAATTGGCAAGTGGGCCTTTTGCCTTTTGTGATTGGGTTTAACCACACCTCACCTGCAGGCGATGAGTCACAATAACGTGGCTAAAGTATGTTGACCAGACCACACACTAGAAGGTGAAGGGACGACGACGTTTCGGTCCGTCCTGGACCATTCTCAGTCGACTTGAGAATAGTCCAGGACGGACCGAAACGTCGTCGTCGTCCCTTCACCTTCTAGTGTGTGGTCTGGTCAACATACCTCACCTCTTTAAATGCTTCGCCCTCGTATTGCAAATACAAGTAATTGCCAACGGAACCCCAACACGCAATTTAAGCTATCCTAGGCCTAACTTTAGACTTGATCATAAAATATAAAAACATTGACTTATATTTAAGAAAATACGTTGTTCATCACACACAATGCCTTAAAATTGCTAATACGTCTATGGTGTCAGAAGACGGTTTGTGAAAGTTCGTCTTGTGTGTGTTAAAACCAGTGTAATTAGCTAGGGTATAATGTCTTAGCTAGGTTAGATGTATTAACTAGGTTAGGATGTGTTAACAAGGTTAGGATGTGTTAACTAGATTAGGATGTGGTAGCTAGGTTAGGCTTGGCTAGGTTAGGTCGGTTTGGGTTAGGCTGGGTAAGCTTAAGTAGGTTTTAAAATCCCTTGGGGAACCATGTTGTGCGCACTGGGACTTGTATCCCTGAGGTCGGGCAGTTTGGATAAGAGCCAAGCACCACATGACTAGACACTAGTGAATATCACGCCACTTCTCAAGAAAGATGAAAGCACATGTGCATGAAATTATCATCCTATTAGTTTAATAAGTTAGGGAATTTAAAGGAAACAATTATGAGAGACAGAATTGAACATTTCTAGATTTTCACAGCTTAATATCGGAGAGAAAAAGAAACATGGGTTCCGGAACAGTTTTTTTTTAAAACAAAAGATACTGTCTTATGATTCAATTTGAATTCTTTAATTACATTTACAAAAAACCAGGACCCCATGGCACAGCTCGTCCTAGTAAACAATGACCACATGCTTGCTAATCCAGCCGACAAACCCCTCGACCCCTTTATGAATAAAAATATATTTAAACATGATTTACTAAAGACGTTTGAACGTTTCTCAAACATCTATCTCTTTGCAGTCTTACCATGTTCGAATCCCACCGTTATAAATGCTTCACACGCATAACTTAAATACAAATAATTACCAACGGAATCTATAAACACCTATGTTAACCTAAGTCTAATTCATGCACAAAATTCTAATATTTTTAATATTAATTTATATTTATGAGAAAATTCCTACTTTGAATACAAGGTACATTTATTTTGATGAATGAAACTCTGGAGTCGGCTGCCGGATAGACAAGCCGAGCCTGAGGACGGGGTTCCCATTACATGCCTGTCTTAAATATCGGCTTACTAAGGGGAAGCAATTAGTCTTACTAATTATATAATCATCCACCTGACAGCCATAACGAATGAGGTACCCCAGTGATCGGTGCTTGGTCAAGCCCTCTTCACCACCAGTATAAATAACGTCAAAACAGAACTAGCCTACACAACAGAATTAACCTACAAAACTGAACAAAACAAAACTAACCAACACAGCTACCCTACAAAATAGGTAATCAAAAGGCCTTTTGGCAGTCCAGAAAACGCAATCTGCCCATCCTTCACTGACCTGCCTTGTTCTTGTTATTTTATCATAGAACTGCAGTAGGTTTGTTAGGCATGATTTTCCTTCTCTAACTTCATATTGGAGTTGGTTTACATACATAATTTTCTTTATGTAATTAGTCTGAACCTGATTATCATTTCAAGTGCTTTGCAGGGAATGTACTCTGCAGGCCAGTCAGTGATATTGGACCTGTTAAGTGCCTCTTTATATAGTTTCTTGAAAATTAATACCACGGTTTCCTTCTTCCAGCAGCTGGGCAACTCTTCCTTTGTGAGAGACTCGTTAGAGATCTTTGCCAGAGGTACACTGAGGGCCTGCACTGCCTCCTTTAATATCCACGGTGATATGTAGTCTGGTTCAACAGCTTTAGCATCCAGTGATGCTAGTTATTTCTCTATTTCCTCTGTCGACACCTCAGTATTTGACAATATCTCTTCTTCCAACCCTGGGAGCTGCTTGGGCTCAGTTGTGAACACATGGAAACTGGTGTTTAGTTGAAACCTGGAGCCCCTCCAGGTTTTTCTTAGTTTTGTCACTTGGTCGCTCACTGTCGTATGCCTTCTTATATGACTATATGCAGTAGATTTGGTTGTTTCTCTACTTTTATGGCAATATCGTTCTCATTATATATTTCCGATACTCTCCCTTACGTTTGTGTATTCATTCCTAGCTCTGTTGCTTGTGTTCCTATTTTCCTCTGTCCTTTGAACTTTATATTTCCTCCACTCCCTCCTGCTTTTCGTTTTTGCTTCTTGGCGCTGCCTATTAAACCATGAGTTATATTCCCTTCCACTTTTTACCCTTATTGTTGATATGAAACGCTGTTCAACCTCCTTGTGTGTGCATTGACTTGGTCCATTATGTGTGTGTACTCACCTATTTCTGCTTGCGGGGGTTGAGCTCTGGCTCTTTGGTCCCACCTCTCAACCGTCAGTGTGTGTGTGTGTGTATTTACTATTTGTATCTCCAAAGTCGAGCTATTAGCTCTTAGACCCCGCCTTTCTAACCAATCTATTTTTCCTCTATGATGTCTACTACATATGTTTCTACATGAAAGATACATATATCTATCACACGCATACACTCAGATTCTCAGGACGCAGCCCGTAGCAGCTGTTTAACTCCCAGGTATCTATTTACTTCAAGGTGAACAGTGCATCCGGGTGAAAGAAACTACCTATTTGTTTCCGCCTCTACCAGAAATCGAACACGGGCCATTAGGACTACGACCCCCAAGCGCTGTCCACTCAGTCGCGAGGCCTCTATGGATGTACTCACCTAGTTGTGCTTGCGAGGGTTGAGGTTTTGCTCTTTGGTCCCTCCTCTCAACTGTCAACTTTAGCAGCCATTTTCTGGACCATTCCTCCGGTTTGTCCAGGTCGTCCTGTAGTCTCTGTCTATCTTCATCTGTCTTGATTCTTCTCATAATTTTTCCATAATCAGCAAACATTGAGAGAATTGAGTCTATACTCTCTGGAAGATCGTTTACATATATTAGAAACAGGATGGGTTCAAATACAGAGCCCTGTGGGACTCCGCTGATGACATCTCGCCACTCTGATGTTACACTCCCTCACAGTTACTCGCGGTTTCCTGTTGCTTAGATACTCCATCATCCACTGGAGCACCTTACCTCTTACTGCTGCCTGTTGCCCCAACTTTTGTAAAAGCCTTTTATGGGGTTCTGTGTCAAAGTCTTTCTGACAGTTCAAGAAAATGCAGTCTGCCCACCCTTTTCTTTTTTGTCTAGTTTTTGTTGCTTGGTCCGTGTATTCACCTAGTTGTGCTTGCGGGGGTTGAGCTCTGCTCTTTCGGCCCGCCTCTCAACTGTCAGTTAATCAACTGTTACTACTTTTTTTCCACACACACTGATACATCCCCAGGAAGCAGCCCGTAACAACTGTCTAACTCCTAGGTACCTATTTACTGCTAGGTGAACAGACCCATAAGGGTAAAAGAAAGTCTGCCCATCTTGTTTCTGCCATCACCGGGGATCGAACCCCGGACCCTAGGATTACGAGTCCAGAGCGCTGTCCACTCAGCTATCAGGCCCCTGTGTGTGTGTGTGTGTATATATATATATATATATATATATATATATATATATATATATATATATATATATATATATATATATATATGTATATATATATATATATGTATATATATATATATATGTATATATATATATATATATATATATATGTATATATATATATATATATGTCGTACCTAGTAGCCAGAATGCACTTCTCGGCCTACTATGCAAGGCCCGATTTGCCTAATAAGCCAAGTTTTCCTTAATTAATATATTTTCTCTAATTTTTTTCTTATGAAATGATAAAGCTACCCATTTCATTATATATGAGGCCAATTTTTTTTCATTGGAGTTAAAATTAACGTAGATATAAGACCGAACCTAACAAACCCTACCTAACCTAACCTAACCTATCTTTATAGGTTAGGTTAGGTTAGGTAGCCGAAAAAGTTAGGTTAGGTTAGGTTAGGTAGGTTAGGTAGTCGAAAAACAATTAATTCATGAAAACTTGGCTTATTAGGCAAATCGGGCCTTGCATAGTAGGCTGAGAAGTGCGTTCTGGCTACTAGGTACGACATATATATATATATATATATATATATATATATATATATATATATATATATATATATATATATATATATATATATATATATATATATGTACATTATAAGAAACAGTAAGAGAAAAAGAGAAAATCTGTGTGTGTGTGTGTGAGACAAGATATACATAGTATGTATAACAGGGAAAATGTGTGGGAAGACAATACATTAGACAAGCGAGACGTCACTTGTGAGCTAACCACGTGAGAAAGGGTGGAGATAGGGACACTGGACCAGGCCCCCCACTGTTACAGTTATCACCAGGTACATCAGCGTGACCTACACACACCCCAGAGATCTTCCTTTTGTTGTCGTCCTCGGCGTAGCCACAACCGCGAGAGTATACCTTGCAAAAACCCGGCTGGTGGACGGCACATACTGGGGGACAGACAGACATAGAGTGATTAGAGATAGGGGGATGAGGGAGGGAGAAGGTAGAAAGAGAGAGAGAGAGAGAGAGAGAGAGAGAGAACTATGGTGGGGGGAATAGGGGTGAGGGGGAGAGGTAATGTTTACCCATGTGGCAGGGGGTCGAGGAGGGGTGTTTGAGGGGAGAGGAGAGTGAGAGAGGGGAGAGAGTAAGAGAGGGGAGAGAGTGAGAGAGGGGAAGGGGGTGGGATAGGGAGTGAGTGACAGGCATGCTGGGGTCCGCCTCTCGCCCTCCTGATGGCTTTACCAGCTCTCACCCCCCCCCCCCCCCACCTCTTCTTCCTAACTCTCAGCCCTCATTTCTCCCCCCCCCCCCTCTCTCTCTCTCTCTCTCTCTCTCTCTCTCTCTCATAAGAACATAAGAACATAAGAACAAAGGTAACTGCAGAAGGCCTATTGGCCCATACGAGGCAGCTCCTATTCTATAACCACCCAATCCCACTCATATACTTGTCCAACCCGTGCTTGAAACAATCGAGGGACCCCACCTCCAGCACGTTACGCGGCAATTGGTTCCACAAATCAACAACCCTGTTACTGAACCAGTATTTACCCAAGTCTTTCCTAAATCTAAACTTATCCAATTTATACCCATTGTTTCGTGTTCTGTCTTGTGTTGATACTTTTAATACCCTATTAATATCCCCTTTGTTATGTCCATTCACCCACTTGTAAACCTCTATCATGTCACCCCTAACTCTTCGCCTTTCCAGTGAATGCAACTCAAGCTTTGTTAATCTTTCTTCATATGAAAGATTTCTAATTTGGGGAATTAACTTAGTCATCCTACGCTGGACACGTTCAAGTGAATTTATATCCATTCTATAATATGGCGACCAAAACTGAACTGCATAATCTAAATGGGGCCTAACTAGAGCAAGATATAGCTTGAGAACCACACCAGGTGTCTTGTTACTAACGCTGCGATTAATAAATCCAAGTGTCCGATTTGCCTTATTACGAACATTTATGCATTGATCCTTTTGTTTTAAATTCTTACTAATCATAACTCCCAGATCCCAGATCTCTCTCTCTCTCTCTCTCTCTCTCTCTCTCTCTGTCTCTCTGTCTCTCTCTGTCTCTCTCTGTCTCTCTCTGTCTCTCTCTGTCTCTGTCTCTCTCTCTCTCTCTCTCTCTCTCTCTCTCTCTCTCTCTGTCTCTCTCTGTCTCTCTCTCTCTCTCTCTCTCTCTCTCTCTGTCTCTCTCTGTCTCTCTCTCTCTCTCTCTCTCTCTCTCTCTCTCTCTCTCTCTCTCTCTGTCTCTCTCTCTCTCTCTCTCTCTCTCTCTCTCTCTCTCTCTCTCTCTCTCTCTCTCTCTCTCTCTCTCTCTCTCTCTCTCTCTCTCTCTCTCTGTCTCTCTCTGTCTCTCTCTGTCTCTCTCTCTCTCTCTCTCTCTCTCTCTCTCTCTCTCTCTCTCTCTCTCTCTCTCTCTCTCTCTCTCTCTCTCTCTCTCTCTCCCATTCCTGCTTTTTTTTAACTAAGACTTTGAAATATTACAAGCTGATATCAATAAAATCTTCGACTGGGCAATGGAAAATAGCATGGCATTTAACAGTGAACAATTTCTGGTACTTAGGAACGGTGAAAATGTAAACCTATACAGGAATTACATGATGGAAGACACAATCAGAGTCTACTCTTAGAAGGACAACAGCATGTAAAGGATCTGGGCGTAGTGGTGATGTGTGACAACCTACCGTTTAGTGAGCATAACGAAGGAAATATAGCGTCAGCCGAGGGGGGGGGGCAAAATTGATTGGATGGTTGATGAGAAGCTTTAAATCCAAGGATTCCTCCACAATTCTCATTCTAGTGTGGCTTGTCCTGCCTTGAGTACTGCTCGGTATTCACGTCACCTTTCAAAGAAGGAGGGATTTCTGAAATAGAGGAAATTCACGGAACATATACGGCACGCATAGACACAATAAGAGAAAGGTAAGTACAAAAAAGCACGAGATGAACGATAAATACCGGAGAGGAAAGAAATGGGAGAGAGACAGAGGGGGAAAAGAGAGAGGTGGTGTGAGGAGCAGCAGGAAGCACCCATATTAACAAGGAAGAGACGATCATTAAAGCATCAGTAATAGATGCTGTAAAAACCACAGCAGGCAGTTAAATGTGCAAGGCAGGCGTTGGAGAGGGAGAAATGAATGGTAATATATATAGTCAACTGGAGCCAGAGGGAAGCAGGTGGCAAAGGAAGAAAGAAAGGGGCTACATAAATTGTTCTCAGATTACAGGCTAGGGAGGCTACCAGACAAATTGTGCATTACTGTAGGCTTGGTATATTTGAAGGCGGGTGGGGAATAGAGCAGTGAAAGTAATCTTTCAGAATATTACGCCGGTGAAATATATACTGGCTAAAAAGTGGAGGTTGGGGGACAGAAGGACTTTGCATGTGATATAAATCAGTCAAGATATGTCAGAGGAGGAGAGGGAGGACGGATAAAAATAAGTAGGGAGGCAAAATAAGTGCCTCATGGAGACGAGGAAACAACACGAGCAGTGAAAAAAGTAATGCCAGCAGTGCTCGGTCAGGAAATCCAGGCATCAGAGAGATCACTACAAAAAAAATGTGTCATCCCTGCCTATAGTGACTTGATCAACAAATGCCCCTTCCCCTATCAGAATTAACCATGGAACAACCACAACCAATACACCTTCGGGGAATCCAAAGTAGCTCAGTAGAGATGGGTAGTAATAATGTTATACACACAAATGCAGATGGAATTGCAAAAAAAGGATTATAATTGCAGGAAACGGTGACAGAAGTGCAATCACATGTTACTGCAATAACATAAATGAAATTGTTAAGTGTTATAGGATATACAATCTTCCCATAAGGATATCAAGTGAAAATAAAAGATAGGGTGAATAAGGACAGAGGTGGTATACTTGTAATGCTACAACTACACAATGCGAAAAAGACATTGCAGCAAAAAACTAAGGACCAACACACCAAAGCTGTTTTATACTCATATAAGGAGAAAAACGATAGTAAGGAGATATGTCATTAGGTTAAAGAGAAAAGAGGGAAGTCTCACGAAAAATGACAAGGTGTGTGAGGAACTCGACAAAAGAGATCACGAGGTCTTTACAAAGGAACCAATGTGGATACCAGAATTGAAGGATGATAGGCCAGAGGAAACAGTGGGTGACATATTAGTCATTGTAGAAGAGATTAACAAATCACCTAAAGGAACTAAATGCACCAAAATCAATTGGGCCAGATTTAATATCGCCATGGCTACTGAAGGAGGCTGCAGAGGTGCTGTGTTACCTGCTATTGTCAATAAAACACTCTGAACAGGAACTCTCCCAGAACTCTGGACACAGGAAAATAGTCACAATATTTATGAAAGGGGACAAACAGGAGGCACTATGTTACAGACCAGTGCCAATGACAAGTATTTCATGTAAACTGCTGGATAGATAATCACCAGGTCGAGGATAATGGAGCACCTGAAGAGGACAAGCTTTGTAACAAGTCTTCAGCATTGCATTTAGAAGAGCGAAGTCGTACCTGTGTAAACTTGATCGAGTTCTATAACAAGGTTGCTAAAATAATACAGGAATAAGAAGGCTGGGTAGATTGCATTTTCCTCGACTGTCAAAACACCTTTGATACCGTTCCCCAGGAAAGTCTGGTGTATAAGATGAAGATGCAAGACGTGATAATTGAGAAGACACTTCACTGGGTAAGGGAATACCTGAAGGATAGAAGGCAAAGAGTCACAGTCAGAGGCGAGGTCTCCAGCCGAAGGAATGTTGCAAGTGAGTCCACCAATATTTCTTTAAACCTGAGATAAGGCATCACAAGAGGACACAAAAGGAAGTTGGAAACAAATGAGTCGAAGAAATGTTAGGAAATACTGGTGGTCAACAGGTGTAATGAACAAGAAGATGTGGAAGCCACCTCCATCCACATCTTTAAGGACAGATTAGGCAAAGGATTTGAGTGCCAGAATAGTTAAGCTATAACGTAACAGGTACAACAAGACTAGTAGACAGGGCATAAAGAGCTAGGCCTCACTTCCCCATAGTCACTGATAGGTAAGTACGATGCCAGGAGGAGGAGGAGGAGGAGGAAGCACCCAGCTCCTCACGACAGTGTCAAGAATTTGTACATAGAGGTCAAATGGCTGACTGGTGGACTAGTGCATGGGTGGACGACCCGTGGGAGCTTTGCTTGTCTGGCTAGTTGCTTCCTGGCTGGCTAGCTGGCTGTCTATATTGCTAGCAGTCTGGCTATGTGGCTGTCTATATGGCTGGTTGAACGGCTATGTGAGTGGCTGGCTGTGTGGGTATCTGTATAGTTGTTATACAGGTCTGGCTGTATTGCTGGCTGCCTGTCTGGCTATATTGCTGGCTGCCTGTCTGGCTATATGGCTAGGTGTCTATATGGCTGGTTGTTTATACGAGTTGTCTGGCTATGTGGTTAACTATATAAATGGTTTATTGATTGGTTGTGGTGCTAAATGAACTCCTGTCTGGCCGACCTCACAGAGACAGAGAAATAGCACAAATATAGAATGTTGATTGTTCCTATACTAATTATATAGTTCATATGTTAATTAGACAGTTCCTGGAGCGCAACAGATGAGGTGAAGAATGGCAGCCAACTGCAGGCCTCACAGCTGAGTGGACAGCGCTCTGGGGTCTTAGTCCTACGGGCCCGGGTTCGATGACCCGGCAGAGGCAGACACAAATGGGCAGAGTTTCATTCTCCCTGGTGCCCCTGTTCACCTAGCAGTAAATAGGTATCTGGGAGTTAGACAGCTGCTATGGGCTGCTTCCCGGGGATGTGCGTGTGTAAGATAAATACATGTAGTAGATATAATAGAGGAAAAATAAATTGGTTAGAAAGGCGGAGTCCAAGAGCTCGATTCTGCAGATACATATAGTAAATACAAAGAGTAAATACACACACACACACATACACACCAACAACCCACCACAACAAAGGGAGAAGAACTAAACACAAATATAGCTCTCCCCCCAACAATTAAACCCCAGCCAATAAAGTTAACAATGAGGATGACATAACAAACAAGGTAGGGGAGCTTCAGGAGAAGTCACTGGAGCTGCAGCTACAAATAAATTCAGTCACAGACAAAACTCACATAAATTAGG